>NW_013666913.1:70792-76622 GCF_000517525.1 Limulus polyphemus
AGCGCAGATAGCCCTCGTGTAGCTTTGCGCGAAATTCAAAACAAACCAGCCCTAATCACGAAGCCATGAAAGGTCCCCGATATAATCAAAGAGATAGAAATACAAAATTATCTGTATAATCTATCATAATTTATTATAAAACAAAAAATTATGAATCTTATAACGTTGCTGGATTGATTTCTTCTTAAATTTGTTATATTTTTAAATCATTAAAACAAATTAATGTTCGTCTTACCTTGAAAAAGGCTAGAAAGCGAAGTGTTACTCTTCTACAGAGTTAAAGAGAAAATATTTTTATTCACAATTTCTTAAAACAATTTTCATCAATTTACATTTCAACGACCTTCGTGGTACAATTGAAACCTTTCTTAATTAAACACATTTAATGTTTTATAACATATTGTAATATTAATCATGTAGGGGGGACGGACTAAAAGACAGTTGTAACTTTAATATAACGATATAAAGATGAAAAAACAGATAGATATCTCAAGAAATTTTGTAGATTAAGAAGTTGACAGGTTTTCCTTCTCATTTATTAAAGCTGAAGTTGTACATGATATTCTTCTAATGAACTCTCCACCCCCGAAAAAAATTCATTTCCTTTTTATGTGATCATGTTTACTCCTAAAGAGCTTCTTCCGCTACACTGTTTAAAATACAACATTGTTAAGTGCTCTCCGGCATAATATGTATAATAAAACAGATGGCATGCAACGTGAATAGCAAAGAATCTTAAATCAATAGATAAAAAGCCTCAGGTATTTCAGATGACGTCACGAACGCCATTTTTGTGATCAGTTTGTATGGCA
This sequence comes from Limulus polyphemus, assembly GCF_000517525.1. NCBI lineage: Eukaryota > Metazoa > Arthropoda > Merostomata > Xiphosura > Limulidae > Limulus > Limulus polyphemus. The sequence goes on from NW_013666913.1 coordinate 71,605, forward strand.
CAAAGAGCCGTCTTGTAGTTCTAAATTTTGAATGGTTGGAACGTAACATGATACCATTTTGCTGCTGCTCTTACGGATGTAGTAATAGGGAAGGGACAGATAAGGTATTTTTTTTTACACCTATTAATCGTTTGAAACCAAACTCGGCTTAGAATTTACTGTAAATTTTTGAGAAAACTCTTCCTTGGTTTCACACTTGCATCATGTTTCGGCACACATGCATGATTTGATGAAGGCAAAGCCATGTGTTGTAATATCATTGTTCTACAGTTAATGCTATTAAGACAGAGACTTATTTAAAAAAGTTACTTCTAGAATAGCTTCTACCAATACCAACTCAATGAAAAAGCTGAAATCTTTACTGTTGTTTCGCACGTTGCTAATTTATTATGGAAAACTAAGGTTAGCAGTTTGTAATGTTTCGTTATCAATATGTATATTCAAGTAGAATCCAAACTATAGTGACACTCACACACACACACACACACATAAGTTTTATTTCAAACATAAACACCTCTTTAAAAAAGGAACCACAAAGAGTTCTTAAAATCTCAAAACACTCTCAGCTTGACACTATTTAAAAGTGTTTCGTGTCAACATTTTTGTAGAGTGTTATGTATAATGAACACATATAAATCGATAAATTAAGTGCACTATTATACACATCGTGTAACATGAAAATCCACAAATGGCACATGCAAAAGATGTAGAGTTCTAACAGTGCAGTACAAAATATTTAGTAAAAAGCAGAACATAAAATATATCTATTGCTTCCAGTGAATACGCAGTCATTCTAGAACGTTATATACTAAATTACTATTAAGCGTAAACACGGGTTGACGGGTTCATAGAAAAATAATGAAGCACAATTTTTTGTCGAACCAAGTTAGGGCTATCACCTCTGAAATGTAAAAAGAAAAAAAATGGTTTCCCATCTCCCTACACACACATTTCAAACGTTGAATTACAGAGCTAATTGGTCCAAAATTATCGTTCCTATTCGAACATTCAATAACTAATTAACTAAGGAAATACAACCATGCAGTTTTCAACATCTTGTAGACCAACTCAAACAGTGTTTATTGACATGTCAGTAGACTTTCTACATATACACCATTAATGGCTCTCAGCACGTCTAACCGATATTCGATTTCGGTCCACGTTTGCTGCAAAATGTCTACAGTAACAGTGACGATGGCGTCCATCATCCTGGTCTTTAGCTCCGCGATGTTTGCTATAGATTTGCGATACATGATATCCTTAACATACCCCATACTTTGCCATTTAACGGGGTAACACTACTGACTATAGTGAAAAAATAACAACAACAACAAAAAAAAAACAAACACATAACAATAAAAAACTGTTTGAGTAGGGCTACAAGATGTTGAAAATGCATGGTCGTATTTCTTCAGTTATTTATTTAATTATGAATTTTTGAAAGAGAAAGATAAATTTGAGCCATTCTGTACTTTTACATTGACATATGGTAGCACGTTTTCAAACTCTCACACGTACAGCAGACAGCTGTTGCATTTTCAACAGTTTTGATCCATTATCGCTTAAGCTGGGGGAAATTGCGACACTGCAACGATGATATTTAGCTGAACAAAGAAACGTCTAACATTAGGTATCCCCTCGTAATGTGATAACAATGCAACTCTTTCGACCCACATAAAAAAAAAACGGCAAATTAAATTGTTCTTCGGACAACCAACAAATTCATAAAAAAAACAGCCAGGTGGCAACCCTAAACCGAGTTATGCAATAGCTGTTTTATATTTCATTTACCCCAAAAGCTCTTGGCTTGAATAACATAGCCGGTGTTTCCATGAGGCTACGAATACCCTATTGGCCCAGAAGCAAAAAGTAATTCCACAAGTTGCTATATTTTCTTGCAAGTTAACAAAGAAACCAATATCCTTATCTAAATAATAACCTATTCAAACGCACTGAGCGATCAGCGGTGCCGTTTCAAAGCATAGTTTAAAAGGGCAAGAACCATACCGTTGTATACCGTACTGAACATGTAAACGCCATGCTGTAAGAGGTTTTGCTTGTTTGTTGTTAAGCGCAAAACTACGCAATGGACTATCTGTGCTGTGCCCACCATCGGTATCGAAACGCTGTTTCTGCCGTTATAAGCCTTCAGACTTACCACTGAGCCACTGGGAGCATTCTGGGAAAGATTACTCTTTCATATTTTCATTTCCGCTGAGGCAACTAAACACGCTTCAGAAAGCTGTGGTGCTATTTGCTCACACCTACATACATCGGATACAGTACGATATGGTTCTTAAACTTAAGGATATAAATAACAGTGCGTCAACTTAATAAAGTGTAAAAAAGCTATTAAAATGAATTTATATACGCATAATTATGATTGCGACGTTCTTATAAACTTGAATTAAATAATGAATAGATAGTTTCTAGTTTATGTTTAAAACTTGCATGAATGTTTATTTCAACATAATTTGTTCATCATCGAGTTCTCGTCATAACACATGCATCATGAACAGAAATGAACCTTTCTATGAAAATTCTGGCGATTCCCACGAGAAAGACGTGTTTTTCAAACATGATAACATTAGAAATTTTTATTTCTGTATTACCCCCCCCCCCCAAAAAAAAATGTTTGGTTATGATGAATTTCACGCAAAGCTACACGAGGGCTATCTGCGCTAGCCTTCTCTAATTTAGCAGTGAAGGACCATCACCACCCACCGCCAACTCTTGGGCTACTCTTTTACCAACGAATAGTGGGATCGACCGTCACATTTTAACGTTCCCACGGTTGAAAGGGCGAATATGTTTGGTGGGACAGGGATTCGAACCCGCGACCCTTAGATTATGAGTCAAGCTCTCTAACCACCTGGTCATGCCGGGCCTATATCAATAAAGAGTAAGTAACTTTAAAAGAAAAATAAATGATGCTATAACTTTATACACTGTGTGTTAAGTGATTTATTCATATGGATTATACACATTACGTATACCATTCAAAATCGTCAAAAAATAATCATCCTTATCTCGAACACAATTTTGTCTCCAAACAAACTCAGCAACATAGTGAGGAAAAAGTGTATCATGATAATGAACTTTAAAGCCCTTGAGCCATTAGTCATGTCACTGCGACCTCTTCATTTATAAAAATTTCGGCAAGAAGTCTCATTATGTTGTATTTCCTCTGCCATTTTTGATTTGAATTTCCGGCGTTATAAATTGAAAAATTAAAAATAAATCTCCGTTACAAAATTTCAATTTAATATACATTTTCTTCTCGTATTTTATATTGTCTATTCATTTAAGCTATCTACACAAATAAGAAATTAACATGGAAAGTTGGGGCCTTCTCCTTCAGCATAAACAATTGTTTATATGTTTGTTTTCAGAACCTCGTGCATAGCTACACGAATAGTTATTTGCGCATGGCCTTCTCTAATCCTGAACTGATAGACTAGAGGGAAGACAGCTAGTCAACATCACCTATCGTCAACTCTTGTGTGATCGTTTTGACCGTCAAAAATGCCTCTCAGAAACTCAGCGGTAAGTCTGCAGGTTTACATCCCTAAAACCCGGTAACTTTTGTGCTTAACTACAAACAAACACCTAAAGTGGGCTATAGCCATCTCTAGTTATGAATGGCCTGGCATGGCCGAGTGGTTGGGCCGCTGGACTCGCAATCTGTGGGTCGCGGGTTCGAATCCCACCTACCGTGCTCGCCCTTTCAGCCGTGGAGGCGTTATAAGTTACGGTCAATCCCACTATTAGTAACGGTGGGTGGTAATGACTAGCTGCCTTCCTCTAGTCTTTCACTACTAAATTAGGGACGGCTAGCGCAGATAGCCCTAGTGTAGCTTTGAGCGAAATTCAAAACAAACAAATGAAATCAATCTCTTCGTCATAGCCACCGTATGTTGTAATTTAAGCTAAGTAAAGATGTTTCTGAATACACATACATACACTGTACTTATAATAAGGTGACCATTTTTTGTAAACTAAGTCTGGGGTACTTGTAGAAACAATTGTACATGTACTCACTATAATCGCACATGCAGGCAGTACGGGAGAATCTTACTGTATTAGTGCCACTTGTATTTGTTTTAGGATTTCATTGGTTTTGCTCAGTGTACTGCACCAGTATCGTTACACGATGATGCAGTACCTAACGTAAATAATAATAAAAACTGGCCGAATGTTTAATTATAATGAATTACTACTGCACACTTCATAATAAATATAAGAAATGAAATTTAAAGTTATTTCAGGGGCAATTTTTTTCGAACCATTGACACTTTCGGGGGAAATTTTTTCCGGGGACAACATTCGTCATCCGGAAATTGGGGACATATGGTCTGTCACACACGCTTGCAATGTTTGAAAAGTATATGAATGATCAATCCATAAATAAAAGAATGGCTTACTTACAAAAACATAGTATTAAGGTTTTTGGAACTATGTCACTGTTTCCCTCTTTCTTGTGTTGAGCATACCAGAAAATATGCACCCTTCCTACCAACAAAGTGCTAGGCCTACAACTGGACCAGACTACCTCTCGGTGGGGCAGCGGCAAATCTGCAGACTTACAACGCTAAACCCCAGAACTCGATTCCCCGCGGTGGACACAGCAGATAGTCCAATATGGTTTTGTTCTAGTTCACAAATAAACAAGCAAAGCAATCAAACCAGATGAAATATTGGAACAAAGTTATTTTGAAAATAATACCTCATTCAATCCTTTTAGGTATTGTAGTTACAACAGAGTTATTGTACAGAGATAGATAAACAGATACAATATTTTTCATTCCTTATGTGATAAGAAAATAATTTACCTTTCTACGGACGAGCGTGCTAGGCCTACAAGGCAATTTGAAAAACGTAATTTGAGTCGTCTAGGCTTATAACATGCCGATTTAAAACTGGTACTGCAACCGAATCGGGCCCGGCATGGCCAGGTGGTTAAGGCGCTCGACTCGCAATCTGTGGGTCGCGGGTTCGAATCCCCGTCACACCAAACA
>NW_013666913.1:77617-85927 GCF_000517525.1 Limulus polyphemus
GTGATGACTAGCTGCCTTCCCTCTAGTCTTACACTGCTAAATTAGGGACGGCTAGCGCAGATAGCCCTCGTGTAGCTTTGCGCGAAATTCAAAACAAACAAACAAGCAACCGAATCGAGCATTATTTATAAAATTAAACTTTTGATGACAAATAATGTTGTAGTTATTTGAGTTACAGCAGAGTGAAGCAAATACATTATTAATTATTACTTGCATTTTCCAGTCCGTTACCGTAAAATATCGTGAAATTACTGTGTTACTCCACAGAGTGCAATAACTCAATTCAGTTATTTCAATAATCTGCAAAACGTATCTGAATATATTATAGAAGTAGATTCTCGATAATATAGTGCAAACCATGGTCTAAATATCTGTTGCTATATTTTGAGGCATATTCTCAGTTAGACCCCAAAATATCTCTGTAACAATTTGACTTCATTATTGATTATAGAACTCAGTCAGATGATGATGTTTGGTATAACGGCAGTTACTAAAAAAATTACATTAAAAAATCTGTTTTATATTTCTTAATAAAAAATATTACATGTTGCATTGTTATGACCATGTACACCTTTTTCGTCCCCCAGTGGCACAGCGGTATGTCTGCGGACTTATAACGCTAGAATCCGGGTTTCGATACCCGTTGTGGGCAGAGCACAGATAGCCCATTGTGTAGCTTTCTGCTTAATTACAAACAAACAAACACCTTTTTATTTAAAAATAATAATAAAAAAATGATCTAAGTGTCTATCTTTTAGATTTAAATTTACTGTGGTTTTATAACCATATATGATTATTTTGATGTAATTTGTAGTTGGGCTAAGCCCTAGGTTCAGTAGCATTTTTTTATGAAATGAACAACGCTTCACAAACTCAGGGCGTGGTAACTAGGGTACTCGACTCGCAATTTGAGGGTCGCGGGTTTGAATCTCCGTCGCCGAACATGTTCGCCTTTTCAGCTCTGGGGGGAATTATGCTCTTTCAGCAGAGTGGGGGTGGGGGGCGTTAAAATGTGACGGTCAGTCCCACTGTTCGTTGGCAAAAGAGTAGCCCAAGAGTTGGCGGTTGGTGGTATTCCCTCTAGTCTAGCACTGCTAAATTAGGAACGGCCAGCGCTGATAGTCCTCGTGTACTTTGCGCGAAATTCAAAACAAACTAAACAATGAGTATTGTATTATTTGTTAATTTTCTTTCAGCTTAAGGTTGCATAATTGGGGAAGATTAATAGTGTGCGATAGACATATTTTCTCACAGTAGAAGTTAAAATGAAAATTTTGAGAAACAAGAGGTACATCTATACAGAAACACGCGTGACGACTTACTGACAATAAATGTACTCGTAAAATTCTATAAAGTTACATGAAACACTAAGTGTTCCCGCGTGGTTCAGCGATAAGTCTCAGAGCTTATGACTTTAGAAACCCAGGTTCAATCCCTGAAGCGAACAGAGCCAAGATAATTTGCTAATATCCTTTATAAGTATGAATTGCTTTCGTGATGTGTGGCACTTGAAATCCGACAACATTTGAAAACTTAGATAAGAATGCACCTTTTCTAAGGTGTAATTAGGTAAAGTTTTGAAAATTTTCGTCTAGATTTTCTGTACTTAGTTGAAATCCTTATGAACAGTATGTAGTCAGTACTACCAGCTTAGGAAAACTTACATCTTGCATAGGATTTACAGCTTATACTTGAATGATCAGGTTTCTATATTACTTGTGATATGTTTAACATACCATATGTTCTCCTTCCTTTTAGCCTAGACACGTGGAAATTTTCGAAATATTTCATACGTACGTAGTCAAGTACCGGTTTTAAAATAGAGAAATTGGCTTTGGCGTTTTAACTCCCTTATGGGAAGTGTCAGTGTGAGGATTTTTGATTACATGGAGGATGTAACTTCCCTGATTTTACACATGGGGTAGCTAGACATGACAAGAGTAGTGCGTGTGCTCTGGAAGATGTGACACTATTGTTTTCAATTTATATCTGTCAACTCTCTCAGTCTCATTCAGATTCCGTACAGAATTCGTTTAGACCTTCTGCAGATCTACTTCTGATACCACAAGTCGCCAACATCTAGAAAATAGTACTGTCAATTGTCTTGTACACTCTTTGGCTTGATTTGTGATTGATTTCTGATAAAGATTGCTGTTTTACTTTGTTTTTACATTATTTTCAGTATATTTTTTCGACACATTCATAGTTACAAGTTCAATTTTAGTTTGGCGTAACATTCCCATTGTCCTTCCAGCCACTGCAGTTACTATTTCTACTTGTATAGTAATTAGTGCACCTGAGAATATCACGGAGTAGAAAAATAAGATTAAAATTTGATGTTGTGACAATAGAATTTTTTTGTTTGTAGAGTTTTATGTTTTTCTTAAAGGATGTAATTTTCTGTTGTCTTCTAATGCTTATGTAACATAAGGTTTGAACTTCATACTATAAGAAATTGCATTTTCTAGAAGTTAAAGGATGTGAGAGAGGAGTGAGATCTAGAAATGGGGACAACACAGCTTGTATCTAAAAAGCTGCTGATAAAATTCTGCACCTGAATTTAGACGTAAGCTTACAGAAAACACAAATGATAGAAGTTCGACGTGTGACTTGTAGGCTGGCTGTACTAAGATCTCAGAGGATAATCTCTTTTGGACACTCAGAATATTGCAAATAAAGGCAGACCATCCCCAACCCTTGTTGTTGCCACCCATGCCACCTGAAAGAGATTGGAGGTGCCACTGGTGGAAAACATCTGTCAGCCAGAGGTGTCTTATCACCAACAGCAACCACCTGGTGATGAGGATTGTGACCTGTGTTTCAAAGAAAATTTCTCAGTTTGTTACACCACAGTTGTTCAGGGGTTCTTACAGAAATGAAAAATAAGTTTTCCATAGCAATTCATCACTCTGCTACCCAGAGACATGCATAAAATGTTAGTTTGAACATCGTGGTTTCCAGGCATCATAACTACCTATACCCTGACACTATGGGTGTCTCAGCACAATGTTGGCAGAGATGCCTCTGGTCTCAGCCCATTGTTGGTGGAGATGCTTCTGGTCTCAGCTCAGTATTGACAGAGATGCCTGTGGTCTCAGCCCATTGTTGGCAGAAATGCCTCTGGTCTCAACCCAATGTTGGCAGAGATGCTTTTGGTCTCATCTCATTGTTGGCAGAGATGCCTCTGGTCTCAGCTCAATGTTGGCAGATATGCTTCTAGTCTCAGTCTAATGTTGGCAGATATGCCTCTGGTCTCAGCCCAATGTTGGTAGAGACGCCTCTGGTCTCAGCCCAATGTTGGTAGAGATGCCTCTGGTCTCAGCTAATATTAGCAGAGTGCCTCTGGAGGTATAATGTTTCCAACACCACCTCCCTGCGAGCAAGGTGAAGCATATTTGTTTTCCAGTGTTCAAACCACTTGATTATTATAAAGTTAGGGTAGTTGGTTATTGTGATATTAATTGAAGTGAAAGGGAATCGTGATATATACTGTCTAAGCTATTGAGCAGAATTTCATAAGCAATGTCAACAGGACATCGTGCGATAGCTATTTAGCTATTATACAGTTTATATTGGTAGATGTAATGCCTGAACTATCGACAGTTTGTACAAATATAAATAAAGGCTGAAGTAAGAAAAAAAAACATTAATAAGATGAAAGGGTATTGAAACACTTAGTTTCTGACCAATCAACTGGTGTTTCGTGGTAGCTCAAATATTTACAGTTGACATGACTATAAGTGATTGGTGAGATTTGTAATACACCTGGATGCTAAAGGGCTCTTGTGGTTCTTGCTTTCTGAACACTCATATGTAATTTTTAAATGAACATTGGCAGAACGTTTACGTCAGTAATCACCCGAGCTTTCGCTTGTGTACGAATGTGCAAAATTTAAGTAACATTTACTCACAAGTATATGAGACCTGTAAATGAGTTTGACATGTGCAATGAAGGAGATATTTTCTTTATTAACAATAATTATGTACCAGGCTGTGATAAGTCTTAGTGGAAAAGTCTTTGTTTTACTAGATTTCGCCTCTATGTATTTTTCTATGGTGCTAGATATAGTGGGTGAATGAATGGACATACAGATAATAGTATAAAATTATGGTGTTTCAGAAATTGGTATTTGTGACCCCCCCTAGGACAGCGAATGTAGTTCACAGTTGATATTGTAGTTAGCCTGTATTATTCTGAGTTATATTAATGTATGCTGCAGTTCGTAGCACGAATATTGATACTGGCGGAAGGAATGTATAGCTAAAAAAGTCTTAGTTTAGGAGATTTCTGCCTGCAATTATTTATTTCGTGATACTGAATGGGTCAGTTTCATTGATTTTTAGATGACATCATAGTATTAGGTAATGTGACTACTGAGTAGTAGTAGTAACAGCCACTAGAGTTGTCTAGTTACTATACTTAGAATCCTTAGGCAGTCTGCTAGACATTATCAGAATATATGATAATTTGTGATTCAGATATATATATATATATGGCATTATACATGTATGAATATACATTGTGGTTATAAAGTCGTGCATTGTGTTCAGAGGGCTATTGTTTAGTAAGCACAAGCTGCGTGATACTGGTAGTCGCAAGGTATGTTCCTCATGGCTTGGGAAACACAGTGAAGTAAATAAGGTATTTCGCCATCAGATGACTTTGCACATATTTAAGTACTATACCTGTGCTCTTTTCATCAGTGATGCAGTCAAGACGAGGCACAATACAAAGGGTAAACACTGATACATGCAGCATGCCTTGTGGAATACAGGCAACTTCATGGCAAATTGCATCCCTGAACATCAGTAGAAATGTCATTTTCTCCAAATAAACCTTATCCTTGTGATAGCTTCATTGCCAAAAGTCTGTTGGATTCATATTAGATGCTTTTGGTGGCCAAACGTGTTTGAAGTTGTGGCAAATAATGTTGTTGGCTTCAAATGTTGCGTAAACAGGATGTCGTTGAGCATGTCGTGTTGCTAAAGTTTTAGAATGATGTGTTGTTTTAGAAGAGCGTGGTAACGTTCACCATTTACAGAGCATATGTGTTGCCTATTGGGAGACCCGCTTTGAAAAATATTGGCGTGATAATGAAGAAAGGAAGTAAACCCATACACCACATGCAGATGCTTCATGCTCACATGGATTTGCAGTTGTCCAATTTTGTAGTTCCATGTATGAGCAGCTCCGTGAAGTGTAAGGTGTGCCTCTTCAGTTCACAATAAAATGAAAATAAATTAGGTTCAAGATGAACATGGCCAATTGAACCAAAGAATGTCAAGACGAGTTTTGTGGTCTGCTTCTTGGATCCACACTATGGCATTCTAAACAATAGATTATACCCAGCATGGATGTTGTCGAACAGGAGTCATTGTGAGGATGGTTTTACCTTCAAAATACTCACATTCCTACTTGAGCATTGTCTTCCTAACCACTAGCAAAACTTCACTAAAGCTGCTTCTTATTGGGAAAGGCTTGGTACGCTTAAAAGGATGAACTGAAAATATTTTGCAACAACCACTTTTATATAGTGCCAATAACATGTTCAGAATCTTATGGTGGCAAAATATTTTTTTTTGCTTTACTGTGTTTATCATGCCATGAAGAACATAACTTACGACATCCTGCCTCATGCATATTGCTATTTACATGTACGTATCGTTTTGCACAAATATCTGGATATTACTTAAATCATTTCATGAATGTTGTGTCGTATACATAAATGTAAGTGATACAACATGTACGAATCAACACTACTGTCAGAGTACAAATGAGGAAAAATAATAAAGAATTTGATCTAACTATTAAAGATGTTACACCAAAGGAAGATATGGCATACCTGATATGTTCATACATGTCGATTTTGACCGATTAAACTTTTGTGGATCAGATATCCTTTGATTTTGTCTAACTTGCATTGAAAATTCTTAAGCAAATTGCATGAAACTTAAAATAAACTGGTATATATTTCTTCATAAAAAGTTCGTATACTTTCATTTATTTTTTATATTATCGTGTATGTTGTGAAATTTCCAATTGTTGCGTGTCATTATTTAGAAAAACATTAAAAAATACTCCCTTCTATCTTAGCATTTCGACGTTTTAAATTTTTGATGAGAAAGTTCCATTTTACATATCCATTCCAATTTGATTAATATTCATTAATGTATTTATTTTGATAATTTATTTTGCCAAATGCAGTAGTCAACACTTCCGGCTATAAATCATAAAAAAACGCTACAAAAATTAATATAGCTTTAATAATGAATTAAGACCTAACCTTCCAAAATATTATCAATACTTTTGCTAGTAATATTCTTGGTAGATATCAATTTATATATATATATATATATACAGTTTATTTTCAATAGATAACATTATATTTTATTCATATCCATTGCTTGAATCAAATAAACGTAATAATAATATTCAATAAATATGAATTTGAGCCATCAAAGTATTTTGATGTCACCTACTGTACCCATTGAACTTTGCTAAGTTTACATGATGTCTTGTCATATAAGAAAACTTCCATAGTTTTCAAACAAATATAATGTAGCATGAAAATATTTTAAAAATGAAATGAATCTTTAAGCAATTTTTAAAAAAATTTTCAAATCTGTGGTTTCATCCCAAGTTATGTAATCTTTCCATTAGATTCTTTTATTATTCTCTGTCTAGTCACTTCCCACCAAACTATAAATTACTCCTTCACAACTTAATTAACTCTACATTGACACAGATAGTTCATAATCTGTTCTATCAGATGGTATTTAAACTTTGCCTGTAACAATTTTCAAAGATGAACTTCATTAGTAGTTGCTTAGATCACATGCTTTGACATAATAAAATTTGGGAACAGAAGGAAATAAGTATAAGAAACAAGACATGGATAATTATATTCTCAGAGATGATAGTTGCTTAGTAAATATAAACTCATGTTTTTGGATGGGCAGAAAAAAAAAACATATTAGTGAGTTGTTTACAGGCGAGACTCTTTGGAAGTATTCAGAAATGAAAATTTGATTTGTTTTTATTTTCCTTGCAAATTACACTAAATACCCATAATAAAATAATGAAATATAAATTGTTAAATATTTCGGAATTAACAGTTATTGAAATAGTTATAATTATTATTTTTATTTACATTTTGAAATTTGATAAGCAGCTGTGCACCCGACACCAGAAGTGTCGTGAAAGGATTAACACAAACTCTTGTTCCAGCAAGTGATAACAAATTGAATATGAGTGGAGAGGCACATATCCAATTTTACATTAGCACTGTCACCTACTGAACAAAATGGATTGTCTATAATCATGGTTCAGGCATTGGGATTTAAGAAATGGATCTGTTACACAACTTATCTGTTGATTTTGCACATGCAATTGATTAACTGTATTTCCACTGAAAAACAACAACAACAACAACATCGGTTACTTGGTTATTGTTTTAATATATAGGTGATGTTGTGTTTGAACTTGCTTTATGGATCGGAACGAGTGCAGCAAGTGGTTTGGGTGCTGGATTTGCGAGTCCCCAGTGAGCTTCCTGTGAATGTAAAACAAAAAAAAGTAAAAAAAAAAAAAATCACTTTGGGGCCGTGTGTGCGTTATAAGGGTGACAGTCAAGTCCCGTATTCGGTTTGTTTGTTTGAAGTTATGCACAAAGCTACACAATGGGCTATCTGTGCTCTGCCCACCACGGTTATTGAAACCCGGTTTCTAACGTTGTAAGTCCGCAGACATACCGCTGTGCCACTGCCCGTATTCGGTTAGACAAGAGTATCCTAAGAGTTGGCGATAGATATCATTCACTAGTTTCCTTCCATGTAGCCTATCAGTTCAAGATTATGAACATCTAATACAAATAACTCTTGTGCAGATTGGAGCTAATTCAGAACCCATACAAATAAATCATTCTGGCTTACTTGTTATTGAGGTGGAATTTTTAGTAATTATTATTGATAGGCTACATAACTAAGATTGTCAAGAGAGTAGTAGTGATCAGTGTACGAGTGCTTTGAATTATCTTATTTGATATCCAGTACTGGACAAAGTTACTTCTTGCAAATTTAGTAAGATAGTGTTCTTGAGTTTTAATACTGTTTACTTAATTTACCAATTCCCTGGAAATATAGCTCAAAGAAATTGTAAAGTTAATACAATAACTAAATAAGAATTGCGACTATGTTACCTGTTTTTGATACCTGAGATAAATTTGAACTTTAACTTATTATAATATTGGAGTTAGGAATCACTAACTGTAGTAAGTTAAAAATTAAATTATATTTTTAAATATACTATTT
>NW_013666913.1:86529-101510 GCF_000517525.1 Limulus polyphemus
GATTTTCCATAATTCATCTACGCAGATTTCAAAAATAATATTGATTTTTTTTTCTACCACGTAAGCATTTTTTTACAAATCGGGAAGAAAAAAAAACTCTTACTTAGATCAAATTATTATTTCGTTTACCACTATGAACATTTATTATTATTATTATGTTTGTTAACAAATATATATATATATATACAAACTGAAGAAAAGAGAAGAACATTGATGTCAAACGAATATACATACTCATTCATCCTGATTTTTTTTGTTGTAAAATCTACGTCTTTTAGTCTCAAAACTACGTGTTGTGGCCTTTTTTTTATGGATTGCGTTATGACGTTTTGTGGAAAATCTGTACATGATGGAGAAAAAATGGATATAATTTTCGGATTCAGCGTACAGGAATTACTGTAGAACATGTAAACATCTCATGACAATAAAATCATCGCAGGCCTGTGTAATTTGTAAATATCCAAAGAATGCTATGTGGAGTGGGAAAGTGCTGTAATCTTTCGTGTATCAACTGTAGAATTGATAAGAAGGTTATAATATTAGGGTTATAATAATTTTATCTGAGTGAGTAATAATACAAAAAAGTATTAAAGCAGTAATTACCATATTTGAAAAGAAAGATATTTGATACCATAAAGTATGTTTTTAAGAAGAGAAATGATGCATTAATTTTTAGTTAGTTTTTTTCTGGGAGGTTTGTTTGTTTATTTCAAAACAAAGTCACATTGACCGCGGAGAATCGAATCCCGGATTTTAGTGTTGGAAGTACGTAGATTTACCACTATCCAACCGAGGGACTTTCCTGGAGGTGTTTAAGTTGTAAATATTGACCCTGTATGGATGCGTCTTATTCATTCACAAATTAAGCAATGCCAGTGAAATATTCTTGAAAGGTTATGTAACGGCTGTGCATAGATTTATTTAGGTGTCTACGTATATAACTTTTGAAAATTCGAAAATTGTGAAATCATAATATATATATATATATGTTAGTATGTATCAACAGCTTCAAACATTATCGAAAAAAAAACAACAAAAAAACACAACTGGCATATGCATAAAGCGCCATCTTTAGGGATACCGCAGTAGCTAATGCCGCAAGGTCATTTCAAGAACTATCTGCTTGACGAACCGGCGAGTTATTCTTCTCTTAGTCGGTTAAGGGTATCAAATTCTCCAGCTGAGAGCTCGTCGATTTTAAAGGTACAGTAGTTTAGAATTTAGAATGTAATGTGAAAATCCGAGTACTACTACTTGTAAGTTGTTGAAATTTAAGTCTAATGTAAAGTTGTGAACTAGAGATAATTTAGAGTTAGACAATTTTTACCAGATGTTTGGCATAGAAAAACTTGGAAATACGAAATAGTTAATAAATATTGTTCTGACACTTATTATTATAATATTATCAAGGGCTATTATTTTATTCAGTGTATTCAAGTCATATTTTGTTTTTTGTTAGTTAAATAAGCTATTCACGATTCACTCATTCAGACTGTTGGTTTGTTGTAATTAGCGGTATTTAACAGTACCACGATAGTCTAGCATAGGCTATACATGCTCAAATAAGTTATTTTTGTTAGTAATGTCAGAAATCAACCTTTAGTAATTGAGGCTCATGATGTGTATTTCATATCGGTATTTGGTGAAAGTACTAATAACTGTTGATCTAAGTTTTCTAGAATAATTTTAAAATTACCATTGGCACGCTAATGCTAATATTAATAATGACAAATTAAAAAAAAAATCAGTTATAATTTGTCATTTTTACAGAATATTTTGAGCTTTATCTTGGGCATAAGGTGAACTTTTTAAACATAATACACGAATTAGCTATAAAACTAATTAATTTAATAAAAAATATTTTACATGAAGCACAAATATATAATAACATTAGCAGCAATTCAATCACAGTGTTCCTGTTTTATTTATTTTATTTTTTTTCATGTTACAGTGTGCTAATGGTTTTAAAGTTTTGTAAAAGCTGGTAGAGCCAGAGTTTCGTTTGTGGCTATCTGGTATATGAACTTAATATGAAATGTTCACGTTAATCTTGAAAAAAATCTGTGTTTTAGGTAACCGTTACCGGTAGGTTTCTAGAGTGTCATTCAAAAACAGTTTAATTTTGCGCTACAGTGGGAATTGTATGAATGATGTATTTATATTATAACGATAATATAAATTATGAGATGTGTATTTGAACCATTTTTATGAGGTACAGATGTGAGTTCTATACTATTACTTTTTGTGTTATATGTACATGCATTTTTTTTTAATTCTTTGTCAATTGAAAATGAAACTAACTTTAGAGGGCTTTTGAATTGATTCAGTTAGCTAGCTAAAATATAAAAGCGTAATGTTTTAGAATACGAGTTACCAAATTAACTGAATCTCGATTTGAAAGTTAAAAATACACTGCCTTGAAAATCAGTATCGTATTTTTGTTGGAAACGCCTCGTAGTGAGGACGTACTGAACTATTTTACTTTTGAGATTTTATAGCTAAATCTATGCTACAAAGCTTTTAACTTGGGCACGAAGATATTGACTATTATATACGCTAAGTCAAGCTTATGTAACAATATTGAGGTTTTATTTGAATAATATTGTTTATTAATTAGGTCTTAATATAATGTTTAATTTGCATTTGTGAACCTTTGTTAAAACCAATAGCAGTAGCCTAAACTTTGGAAAATAGCTATAATTTATAAAGTAGCCAATGATATTGTAAACTATTTAAAAAAAAATGCGAGTTTTAGTAACTGCTAGAAATATAGTTTATCGCTCATTCGCCATGGTTTTTCACATTCTGCCCCTCTTCAAAATCCTCATCCAAGTGCATCCTAATTTGAGAAATCGGTATTAAAAGCGCCTTCTGACGAGTGTACGGAAACTAATGTAAAATGTTCATCTTGTCATACTATACCGTACTTGTACAAAAAACAAAAACAAAAAACTTGCTGCATAAAGTTTTAATGAATCCATGTAATTCGCAAACGTCACCAAATAAATTCTCTTCGCGTAATGTGGGAAGCGTTATAGTTTTTATGTCATTGACCTTTTTGAAGTTGTTACGAAAACGTTGTTTAAAATTGTGGCGTCATGTTTATATATTCCAGGGGTATATATAACTATAATGTGTAGCTAGCTTCTCATTTATATATACGGTAAATTTGTATGGTGACAAGTTGGCATTCTAATTTTTATTTAAGTGAATGCTAGGGGGTTCGAGGTTATGAGCAACCTTAAATTTCATCATCTGTACAGTTAATCATTGAAATACAGAAGTGTGCATAGATATTAACACGTGCAAAAGATAAGTGCTAATCACATCCACCAGGTATTGTGTTCAAATATTACACATTAATGAACCAACTTATTTATATTTCGTGATAAACTTGTTCCACATGTACGACTAAGTCGTCAACAATGCTCTCTCTTAGCTCAATAACCATAAATACGTAAATCGTAGGAGATCTTCAGGAAGAGACGAAGTACTCAAACAAAGCAATTCATAACTCCAGAAAAAGGGACGTCAACACTCATGATGAGCGGCGAATCCAGTTAGGCACCAGTAGATTATAATATACGTGGTAGTTCGGCCAGAAGGGATAGCAACATGTACTACTAACTTCCTCTACTGCTTCTAGCTCCGTTTATAACTTAGCGGTTAAGTATTTATAGACTGCATCTCAACATTGGCCGATGTGACATGTTTACAGTTAGTTATAACAATACTATGGATTAGCTAGTATCGAATAAACTCGTTGTACAATCAATTTGTTACATAATGCATTGTGATTCGGTAGTTCAAGGTTAGCTAAGACGATTGCTTAAAATATAAGGAAGTGTAAGTTGTTAATATTAATAGAAAAAGTGTATAATAATATGATAAATGTAATGATTATGTGCCCGCGTCTGAAGGGAGAAATTATATATAACTTCTCACAATGGCATGATTTTGCATTGCTTTGTTACAATTTTGCTGTTGCGATCATATATTGGTACGTACATCTATAATAAAAATAGTATTTTCGAACGCATACGCAGTATGATAAGTGTGTGTGTGTGTGTGTGTATATATATATATAGTAGAGAGGGAGGGAGGTATTATTTAAAGTTTGGAAAAGACATAAAAACATGCTGAGTTTCAGTTCAGACAGTTTTATTTTTCTAACGGTAGTCGGCTTCCGGAATAAGTTGCAGTCGGTAGTGGTGGAGACCAGTACGTAACAGGAACTTCAAGAGAAATCGATAATTTCTTGAAACAGTAAGAATAGGTTAACATTTTCTCAAGGGTTGATCGCAAGGACAGCTCTGAAGGACTAACTGATTAGTTGTACTTGTGTTGTTTTATATTGGTTCATTGAAACTTTGTTACACGAAACGATGCAGGCGCGATTATACTTCACAATTATTTGATATTCGTAACCGTGTTAAGTTATAAGCGAAATAATGTTTTCAATATAGATTCATTTTCATTTTCAACGCTATTATTGAAATCTGAGGTTGCACTGATTGGTTGGTGGATGTGTGTCTATTTCGTGCATAGTATAAATGATAGGTGTGAATAGGAAAACTTTTTAAAAAAGATTTTTAATTCTGTATGTGTGTAGTATAAAACACTTAATATAATTGATACTTGAAAACGTCATTACTTGGAGAAACTCCATAGCTACAGAATTGAGGAAAAACAAGACAATTGTAAGTAATAAATTATGTAATTGTGAAACGTACAATTGTCTTGTTTTCCTCAATTCTGTAAAACACTTAAAATTTAAACCTCTATCTGGTGTCGAGAAAAGCTTGTTTAGTAATAAAATGTTCCAATCACCACAGCGTTGCTTTTAAGTACATTGTGTAGACTGTAGAGGGACAAAAGTTTTTTTTTTCGTTTATAATTTTTATGAAGTACCAGTGTGATTATCTGCCACTCGGAGACCTGAGTACTCTGTAAAACATTCTGACTTGCTTGGTTTAAATATTCAAGACAAAATTACAGTTACACAAATATATAAAGAAATTGCACAAGTTGCCTTCTTCCCTCTAGTTTTTCAGACATATGCTTAGTATTTTGTTAACGCAATGCCTAATGAGTTGACCGTATAACATGTACGTATTCCTAGTTGGAGTATTTAGCATAGAAAATGTCATTACATTCAAGTATAGTTTTGTAAAATGTATGCAAATGAACGAGTACTTGGCATTTTGTTTTTGTTTCCGGTATATGGATTTCGAACTCAATCACACATTTGTTCAAAATAATTAAAAAAAAAAAACCCGTGTCAAACTTCTACTTTATGGTTGAAATTGCTTTGACTTAAATTTTTTTATCAGTGGTAAATGTCAAAGTATTATTATCAGCTTTGTTGTAAGTTTACATCCTGATTATAAGTATTGTTTAATCACATGTTACAGCTTTTACAATAAAGATATTCTTAAAACAGGTACGACAGTTTGATCACTGATCACCAAGTATTCTTCCTTACTGTAAAAGCTGCAAATTGTAAAGAGAAAAAAAAATGTTTTATCAGTTCTTCTGCTTTGGTGGTTAGGACAAAAAAGAGATGCAAGCATGATAATGGTTAAGTGATTTCAGTATTGAGTATTCTCTCTGTATAATGATGTACTATATACGATCACAAGTTAATTACCCATACCGTACTTGTTATTCTAAATACTAATGGCATAGTAAATAATATATTTTTTTTATGATCAGAAAATTAACGGTGAAATTATTTTACTGTCTTAAAATCATTTGAGGAACTGCATTGGAAAAGCTATCAGGAAACAAACGACTTGTTTATTATGAAAATGCTAAAATCTCAACGTTGTAGCTAATCATGTTACGGATACGGTGGACGGTTTGAAATTAAATGTACACTTCCGGAAGGAAATCTTACTGCTAAGTCCCGCAAATTTTACTTAATTTGAGGCTAGATGAACCATTTATACGTTTTCAAGAAAATTTAACATCCTGTTCTCAATAACGTAACATTACTGCGTTAATAATAACTCTTTCTTTCGCACACAGTTAACGTGAAACAATATAGATATAACACTTACTGTATTTTCACATTCTGGTTAATAATATTCACATGCAAGAACACGTAGTTACCTGCAAAATTGTACACTAAGAAGCACTTTTTGAAATCTGTTTTTTATAAAACAACTCAATCGAATAAATATTTATCTTAATGGTGTATAGTTAATTTTTAACGTCTTTTCTGATCAATCTCATTTCTGGCTTTGTTAGTTAAAACAGTGATGTTGTCACTTTAGAAATATAAGTTTTGCATTATATTTCTTCAATAGCTGTAAGTTAATTTCTATAAGTCAGCTATATTATAACTTAGAGCAAATGTTTGGTTGTACATTTGGGAAGGGATCACGATTATGGAAGTCTGGAAATTTCCAAGGTGTGTCAGACAAAGCTCAGACTACAAAAGCCGGTTCGGGCAAGCCCAGTGTATGAGTCACGTTCACTCAAAAGTTCCGCTTGTCGAGAAGATAAAGGTTGGCTGAGCATGACCGGAAGAGGCGGGGAATTGAAAACCCTCTACCTGTAAGATTACTTTTACCTGAGTTCTAGCACGTAGGTACCACACAAAGATAAGAAAACATCTTTGTTCTTAGTCATTTTCCTAGTAAGTCGGTGAAACGGTTAGAACAAAAATTTCAGTATGGGAATTTTGGGCTGCAACGATATTGTTTTTCGCTCAAGCCAAAAAGGAAAAACGCAGGTAAATTTTCTGTAGTTTTCAGCAGTTTTATTTTTCACCATTCTAATTTGTGAGTAATAAAATACATTTGTAGATCTTATGATCGAAATGATTACGAGCCTCGTGGCAACTTGTTCGTCAGAAAATGAAGGGTTATTTCTAAAACTTATTTCGAATGAATTTTCTAATATTAAAAATACAGAGTATAGGTTTTCTTAGATATGGTAGTAATTTGTTAATCTGTTCGGATTTATAACTATTTCTTTAACGTTTTACTAGTTTAGAATTGCTTAATATAATTTAACCTGCTTGTGTCGTACTAATTCACGAAGTTGAAATTGAAGTTACATTATAGTAAAGTTAAACCATTAAATTCTTATAGACAAATATCTTATAAGCGTTGCAAATTCAGCCATGTTCTTGAAAACAAAGATATTTTTTGTGTGGCGGAAGAATTTGGCTAGATGTTAACGTAATGCACCCTAAAAAATAAAACAATTAATTAAATAATCTACGATGTTTATTTCTAATCGATTTCTTTATTTTAGGATAATAGATTATAGGCTGACATGTATTTATCAAATTAATTTTTTTTTTAAATGTGATTGCGATTGTACTTTTATTTATTAGACCAATCTTTATTACGAGTCTACCAACTGTAGGAATTGTATAAACTAACGGTGTTGTAAATAAAGTTTTCTTAATGACAATTAATTGAAAACTATTACAACTAGACATATTTCAAACTACGGGCTTCACTTTTTGTCCGTTTGATTTGTGCGAGTGTGTGAGTTCGAGAGAGTGAAGCACTACGGTGCAGCTCTGGAGAATACCGTTTAAATGAACAGAGTGAAGCTATTTTATTACCCAAAGTGCTAATACCTATGTAGAATGATTTTCAACGCTTTACAAAATGCATACATGGTAACATAGATCAGATTTATTAAGCTTTGGAAGATAATTTGAATGTGCTTGTATACGACAATCATTTTGATAGCCTTTTGTTTAAAATGCACTTGGTTTTAGATTATGTACGCTCTGAAAACTTGTTGCATGCATCCTCTTTGTGATTTTGACGGTATTTTTTTTAAAAAATTTCTATTGAAAAGAGGAAACACTATATAATTTGCTTTATTTGTTGCTATGGCAACCATGGAGTTAGTTACGTAAAAAAAAATATCGTATATGGCGCCCCCTTATGAGAAAGGAAGAAACTGCATTGTGATTAATCAGCTCTGAGAATTGTTGAATTTATCTTTGAGGTATGGAAGTTTAGAGTTCATATATGTAAATTTATTTGATTGTGATTCCAAGATTAGTTTACATATTAAGTAGGTGATGTAACTATTATTAACGTATTGTGGTTTTTAGACTTAAGTTTTGTATACAAGTGGTGCAAAAAAGTTGGCCATGCAGAATTAGCATCATTAATTTTTTATCATATTCTACTTCTGATCTACTTATATTAGTGTAAGAATGTATTTAACTATTAATTTTCGTGATAAAATAGAATTTACAGATTGAACATTATTAAGCTACACTGCTAATTGCAGTAATACATGGTACTTGAAACTCCCAGTTTGATTTTGTATAGATGGTAAAATTGAGAAGTAGGACATTTTCTCAGTAATTTCATAGAGAAATTTATTGTAGAGATGTTTAATATTTCCTTTTTTGTTTAACAATTATTAGAAATATGATACCAACTTTCCAAAAGGGAACCATGAAAAATATGGTGTGTTTTTCCATGGAGATTTATAGTATGTATAAAACTAAAAGATTTACGACAAACTTTAAGCAGAATCACCAGATCTCTCTAATTCATTATATCCATTGTAACATTATAAAATGTAATTGTGTTTAAAAGTGGGAAGTGAAAATATTACTTTACTTTAATAAATAGTAACAGTTCAGCTATGGTTTTGTTGCCAAAAATCTGCAGAAAGAATATAAGTGCTAGAATATAATTTAATTATTCAGCATTATTAACCCATACTACCCATCTGGTTATTAAAGTAACATAAAACAAAGTTTAAGAACACAAAGGTTATAAGGTGTTAAAAATTGAGTAGCTTAAATTGAACGTTGTATTCAAAATGTTAATGTTAGCTTAATTAGTTGAAACAACTTCGTTCAAATGATTGAGCTGTTATGATGTTATTCCACTATTTATAGATCATAGTTTTGCAAGAACTGTGTATCATGCATATGCATGGTAAATGTTGGAAACTAAAACACAACTTCTTGGAATACATACTGTACATGTGGGGATTTTGAAAGCACACGTGCATTATGCAACTCCCTTGTAATTCTATGTTATTATTTTTAAATGATTGTACTGCTATTAGCAGTAGAGGAGGCCAGCACTCTGCAGGAGTTTAGGAGGGAAATTGGTAAAGTATGTATTGAAATTTCTTTTACCAAGGGTTAGTGTGCAGAGACAGCCTTGAAAGACCAGAGTCCCTTGTTTCTAAGTTAAGTTTGCCTAATTTCCATCTGAGTTTGGTAGAAAGTTTCAGAAAGTGAGTACCACAGAGCTGATGTTTTATTTTTCAAATTGGCTGAGATTAGTTATTTAGTAACAATACATTAAAAACATCTAAGGAAGATGTCAAACTACACATGTGGGCTACATAGGGAACTGGCAGTTTTTCTTTTTTACTGGTTTTCCTTAGTGGACCAGTAGGTTGGGACTACTGTTTTAAGACTGTGTACAGGGCCTCAGGTACAATATATGGCTATAAAAGCTAGTATTGGTAATTTTTGTTAAAAAATGAATTCAAATTTCATAGAGCTGAAGTAATCCTTGTGATAAAACACAGATTCATGTGTATTTTCAGAAAACAAAAAAAAATGCTTTAATTACTTTTCATTTCCATTGCTATCAATAATTCTTAAGTCATTATTTATCTAGGCAGAACACTGCTGTGAATATTATAGTTTAACGGGGCAGGCAGAGTGAGCAGTGATCTACATCTGTGTCAAGCAAGACCAAGTGAAAGAGTGAAATGTGCTAGTAGGCAGGATATATTGATTCATTCTTTTTTCAGATGGCTGTTACTCAGAGTCCTAGGGCACTAGGCCATCAGCTCCATGCTGCTAATGAAGAAACAAGGTTTGATCATCTGAGTGCGCTTGACATTGATTCTCATCCGACCTTTACTCGCTTAACTGGCATCATCTGTACTATTGGTGAGTGTGCTAAAAATAAAATTACTATGAGACTTCAAGAGAAAATGTTATTTGCTCAGTACAACTTGATTTTTTTTTATGGAGTGCTCCCAAAATGTACAGTGGAACATTGCATTTAGTAAATTTTATATTCACTTGTGCAAGCTCGTGGCTTTACTGTGTAATGTCATCAAAATTCATTTAATACTAAGTAAATTAAATGTTAAGTATTTGATTGTTTTGTTCTTTGGGGGAGAAAATTTGCAATGTTTGATATGAAAACTTGATGTCAGCAAAATTAAATTTAATGGAATTAAAAAACAAAAGTGCTGTACATTTGTGTAAGTTGATTCTGTCAGTTAGGCTTCATTGAATTACAAAGGCTGTCTAGTGAATGTATTTTCTTGGCATTTCATTTTAGTGTCTCTCTTTTTTTTTTTACTTTGGTCACTGGATTTTTAACTTTTACTACTGTCTGTTTATTTCATTCATCATCTTTTGAAAATGTACATAATTTTTGTCACAACTTCAATATAACCTAATTAGTTGTATTCTCTATTGGGTACATATTGGATTATATACAATATATTTTATAATTTATTTCTATAGGACCTTCATCCCGAGAGGTGAAAATGTTGGTTGAAATGATGAAAGCAGGAATGAATATTGCTCGTATGAATTTTTCCCATGGCACTCATGAGGTAAGAATTTTTTTTTCATTCTCATGTCTACTTTGTTTATTTAAAAATGTAACATAATTTGTAACATATTTTGTTTTGAATATGCATATCGTTAACTTGCATGAC
Source organism: Limulus polyphemus (assembly GCF_000517525.1). Classification (NCBI taxonomy): domain Eukaryota; kingdom Metazoa; phylum Arthropoda; class Merostomata; order Xiphosura; family Limulidae; genus Limulus; species Limulus polyphemus. The sequence continues at coordinate 97,225 of NW_013666913.1, forward strand.
AACTACAGCTGATATAAAGTCGCAGTTGAATGGTTTATATCACAAGTATATTTTGACATTGGCATTTCATAGGTATTGTGATGGCCTCAAAAATATTACTTTCCAAAGAGTTCGTTTTGAAATAATATTCATACACTCAGATCATAGATATGTTTAGATGAGAAATTTAAAATTTCCCAAATAGGATATCTCTTGTACTTAATGGCATTGGAAAACAAAGGAACATGAATCGACATAAGAAATCAAGACCATCCAGAAATAACTTTCAACAAGTTGTATCCCAGCCATGCTAACAAAGTGCAGTGTTTTGTAACAGGTGTGAATCCAGAAGTACAAAGGTCACTGGCAGTAGTTGTCCACATGTTATTGGCAGCTGTACACACCATAATCAAGAAGAATCTTTGTTTAGAAAAGTGACAAAAGTTTCTTCCCAACATGCCTGTTCAATCATCACAATCAAACAGTCGGAGAATAAACTGATATTCATGCATATTCCATACAAAGGCATAATGGTCGACTTGGTGAATGTACTGCCTATGTATTTCTCAGAGATCAGAATGTTTTAATGGTCACTAGATGGATTATGAAAAGCAATCAAGGTAGGAGAGGAGTAGTGTGTTTGAGACATGTTGGCTTTACATTGGATCCTTTTGCAATGGAAACTATGCTGTAGGGCAATAGTCAAGAATCATGGTCATCAGATTTAAAATTATCTGATGTGGTGGGGCTCCAAAATAATTTTTATATAATGCACTCAACATCTGTATTTGCATACACTATTTTTTGTAATTAAGAAATGTGTAAATTGTACGTAATTCTTAAGTAATATTAAGTGTTGGAAACTAAGAATTATACGTAATGTGTAATATAATAATGAGAGAACCAAGAGAGATCAACACAGTTAGCCTTTTTACCAATGTAAAATTTTTAAACATTAGCATATTTCAACATATGGGTAGAGCATAGGTGTTTAAACACTGAAAGCTTAGATATGTATAAAATGAATTACATTTACTCTTATTCTGTACATTTATGAATAATGCGAATCACATAACTTGTTTTGGAGCTTTTCACTGATGGTATCATTCTTCAGCTCAAAATTAGATATAACATTTGTACAAAAAGGCAATGCGTTAAAGTATTATCAATAAAAAAATTGTGCTTAATAATTATTGCAATGCAACGTAATCATATAACTAACTTGCATTTAAATTGTGAAACAGTGGAGCTAAAAATTTCATGTTTTAGTAATGTTTGTTTTTGAATTTCGCGCAAAGCTACATGAGGGCTATCTGCGCTTGTTCTAGGAATGAGTACAACAATATAGCTTAATATTTTTAAGATCCCAATTTCCTATATAAAACAATAATACATTCTTTTATATCTCAGTATCATGGAGAGACCATCCAAAATGTACGAGAAGCAGTAAAAATTGTCAACCAAGAGACTAATATGCCATTTTGTATAGCTATTGCCTTGGATACGAAAGGTCCTGAAATTCGAACAGGACTCTTGGAGGGTGTAAGTTATATAATTATAATTTTTATATTAATATTATTCTTTATTGGTTCATGTCTTTTAGAATTAAACATGAAAATGGTGTTTATGAACCCAATTGGAAGAATATGGATAGGATTTTTTTTTTTGTCATTAGCACTCTTTATAATCTGAGAATTTGAAAATACATCATAAAGTAAAACAACTTGGAAATAGAAAATTGTAATGCTGAAAGCTGTTTCTTTGATAGAAAACATAGCTATTTCATAAGAACTTGGGTATCTTTGATTTCGTTTTAAAATCTAGTGTAAGTTTTCTTTTTTTTTTAGCCCAATGTTGTTGTTGACTAAATTGTTTTTATGCTGAAGAGATGCATATACCAAAGTTTCGATGTTTTAAATGCACTTTTTGCATATTAAGATATATATAAAATAGACAAAACACGAACTGTATTTATATCATACATAATTACTATTAAGTCAAATTTTTGCAGAAACTTTAGTAATTTCACATGTACACATTAGCATGTAATAATTAATAATGTCAGTATTTTTAAGACTTTTGAAAATTGACTATATATTGAATGACACTTGTTAGATGTTCTTATTATCCATTTTTGAAAAAGATAGATTCAGTACATAGGATAGCAAATGTTAGCACAGATCTTACCTAGATGCTGATTTGATAACGTATTACTGGCCTCTGACTTTAACGTATTAAGATATGTTGATTTATTGAATCTGTTTTTTTATTTATTGATTTGGGGATACTAAGAATCTGTGCAAGTGTTAGATGTAGACTAAAATTATAATAGGTTTCTATTACAAACTGGTGATAAAAAGTTTAAAATATTTTAAGGTAATTTAATTATTGAAAAACAAAACCACCAGATTAAATTTTTTTCTTCAAATTGTAGGGTCCTACAGCTGAAATAGAACTTGTGAAAAACGATGTCATCAAAGTTACAACTGATGATAGCATGAAGGAAAAGTGCTCAAAGGATGTGCTGTATGTTGATTACAAGAACATTACCAAAGTTGTAGTCCCTGGCAACAAAGTATTTGTTGATGATGGTCTGATTTCTCTTGTAGTAAAGGAAGTAGGTAAGAAAACACTGGAATGCTACTTTTGAAATGTTGATTTTAACTGTTATTAGTGATATGTGTAAAAATGTTGTTCTCGCTGAATTAATTTTTTGTAAGATTATTGGAAATTCAAGTGTAGTATTTTAATTTTGAATAATCCAATTATATAGTTCTTTGACTTGTAGAGATGGTTTTGTTATTAATTTTCTTAATACTTGATCTGATAATTTTTGCTGAATTTCTGAGTCAATATCGTACCTTAAATTGAAGTGTTGATGTTGCCTATGGTCTGCTTTTCTTTAAAATGTCTGTTTTCATAAATTTTCCAATTATTTTATTTAATTGTTGATAGAATATGGTATGTGCATTTTGAATGCTGTGGTAGAATGTTATGCTTATTTTTAATATGGTTAATTTTAGTGCTATTTTTTATGACAGTATCTAATTATTACATTCTCAAAAATCTTTATTGAATAATTTTAACTCTTTGAAATTACTTATTTTGAATTTATGTATGTCCCATGGAACTTTAAGTTATATGTTGTTTTTCAGCTTTGCTTATTTAAATGTCTAATTATTTTGCAACAGGCTCCTGTATTTTACATAACCTTATAACCAACATGAAGCCATGAAAGTATACATACTATGACTCGAAAGTACTTAATGTATCTATATAAAATTTCACAAGTTTTCAGTAAATATTACAAGTCTTTTGTAGAAAAAAATCTGAATTTTTAATTGAGTATTTTTATTAAAATTTTGTCAGTAAATATATGGAATCTGAGTGTCTGCTCTTGAGTGAAAAGTGATTGTCATATTATGATTTAAAAGTACTTTTCTTCATCAAATTTCATTTGAATAATCTCTAAAACCTCCTAAATAAATCACATTTTTTATCTGTTATTTTTTCCATCCGTAATTCTTCACCCATATGGTCAATTTGACGAATCTCGCAATCACCATAAAAAATTAGGAAATCTAAATTACCCTTTTTCTTTCTAGAGTGACTAAAGTGTATCAGGAAACCACAATTGTTTGTCCTAAATAGCATAAGTCTTGTAACATTATACATCTATTTGTACTTAAATTTATTCTTTTAGTGACAAAAGTGTCTTAACTAATCTTGCCACACAAGTTGTAAATCACTTGGCAAATGTGCAGCTCGCATTACTGTATCGAATTACATAATGCATGAGTACACCTTGTGAAGAATTTTTATTATCTTACATGATCTAACCTAAATTTCTAATTTTGACATATTAGTGACTTATAATAATAATAATAATAATAATAATAATAATGAAAGTCTTCCAGATATATCCGGATATTTCTAAAAAATCCTGAATACCTCCGGTTTTCTTCCGGAGAAACACATTTTCTAAAATTATTTATCGGATTTTGGTGTTCCATGCCATAGATAAGCGTTTATGCAATCGCGCGGTTTGTTTACATTCGGCGACAGGGCACCGCCATTTTGTAGTCTCGCAATGCTTGTTGGCGTGTATGAGACCTTGTATGCTTATAATGCAAACTTCATGTCACGTGAACGAGATTTTATCTCAAACGTGCTTTAGTAAACATGGTCATTCTTTTGTGTACCTTTCTGTTGAGCGAGACAATTGAAGAGCCTTATCTATTTAAAGGTGTTTACCGAAGCGATAATAGATCAAATGAACTAAGAACTCTCCGTTGTATCTTATGTGA
>NW_013666913.1:101875-117563 GCF_000517525.1 Limulus polyphemus
GTTATAAAAGCATAAGTTATAAATATATAAGTTTTGACATCCAATAGTGAATATTATGAATTCCAAAGAATGCACTCTTGAAAATTATCCATTAACTAGGGGAATCAGATTTGATATTTCTCACATGTATTTGATAATCATTGATGTAAGAAAAATGGGGTAACTTGTTTAAGTGAATTTTAAGTACTAAACTGCATCAAAATGCAGGATTTTGGGTACCGGACCCCCCCTTACTTGGCTTCGATTATTTTCAGAATTTTTAGGAAAGGGACACTTTCATCTCTGTAATAATAATAAAATGAGAAATATAGCACTTACCTGGTCTTTTTTTTTTGCTGCTGAATGTTGTTGAAACTTAAACCTTTTTTTTTATACTAGTGGTACTACTGCACTAAATTTTTTATTAAATTAAATAATGGACTTAGAACACAGAATAATAACACATAAAAAGCAGACAATGTCTTATAATTATCATATATTTTCTGGCTTACTAACTATGGGATAAGAACTTTTAAAAATTCAACTAAGCTAGATGTGTTTCTTGTGGAAATAAAGTTTGAACTGGAAGTGAAATTGACAATTCTTTGTAAAGAAAAGATTGAAATATAATACATTATTTGATGGATTAAAACTTTGGCTTTCTATTGGTTACAAGTAATATAGTATTAAATGTTGGAGAGAACTGTTGGCAATTTGTGAAAGAGAAGCTGAGTCAGGTGAGCATGGCATGTGGGTATGATTTACTAGTTTATGGCTCCATAAATAAGATTGAAGGCTATAAAGGATTTGCTTTGCCTGAATAATATCTGTTATAATGAGTAAGTTACATTAAATTATTAACTTCTCAGAGGGGTGTCAAGTAAATTGGAAAGAAGACCTAGGGGAGATTGAGGATGATTTTTTAAAAATATTTCCTTATAAAATTAAGAACTTAAAACATATAATATGAAAACTTGATTTATTAACTACATTTTGATGCCCAATTTATTTATATAAAGTAATAACTGAGTAGTTTGATTAAATTTTGAATGTAACTCTGCAAAAGGGTTCACATATCTTTATTTGTATGGCTATATATTTATCAATTACCTGCACAACTGACAGAATTTTTACATCATGTCAATGGATATGGTCACAATGTTTCATATTTATACAATATATAGGTGCAGACTTTTTACAATGTGAGATTGAAAATGGTGGTCTGCTTGGTAGCAAGAAGGGAGTCAATCTTCCAGGAGTTATTGTGGATTTACCAGCAGTATCTGAAAAAGACAAAGAAGACATATTGTTTGGAGTAGAGCAAGGAGTATGTGACATTATAATGTTTTGATATAAGGATTATTGTTTATTAATTACATTGCACTTTAATGTTAAGAGGTTAAATTACTTTTATTAAGTACTTTTTTATAACTAAATATATCTTACAGAAAGACTTGATACTACAATTATCTCACTGAAGCTTGTAATGAAAAATATTTATTTCATCCTTGATAACTGTAGAAATTATTGTTCCTTTTGCAATATGACTTAATTCTTTGATAGGTAAAGAACAGTTGAAAAAAAGCTGTGACTATTAAAAAATTGACTAACTGCTGAGGTAGAATATGATTATAAATTGTCTAATCACAAGTAAGCAAAATGCATAAATCAGAACTAAAATTAACTTGTATAAATTGAAGCTAATTCTGTACAAAAAAAAATTGACTAAAGCACTTAATAAATATCAAAATAAGTAAATACAGAAAAAATCTAAAACATTAAATGACTAAAATGTATTAATATTAAAGATGAGTAGAATGTATTAGTATTTAGGATTTATCTTTAATACTTTTATGAGAGCATACTGACATGTATATCATTAGGAAATGCTGTTGAGAATTGCTTTTGATATTTCGTTTTAAAAGTGACCTTTTTATCTCATTGAAAGTTAATGCATGGTAAGAGAATCTTTATTTTATTCAGTGTGAAATAATAAAATCTTATACAAGTTTTTCAAAAAAACAAAACAGCAAAAGTGCCAAAAAATAAATGTTTGTAAGAATTAGTAGTTCAGTAATAGTTACATCTGAATTAGTGTTAACACCCAGCCTATAAGTCGGAAAACATTTGATAGGTTGATTCCCAAACAAAGCTTTGTGGTACTTTTTTTTTCTAACTCTGAATAGAGAATCTGAAATTGGAATTGTTAACCAGTGTGACCAAATTTGCAGTAGTTTTTAGGCTATGATGGAGTAAAACTCATATCCCCATATAAATTTCAATGTAAAATGCTGTAGTGGTTGCACATGTTGTGCCATATAGGATCTGGTTCCTCAGCTATATAAAGCCATTTTCTCCACAGTTTTTGTGAGTTCTATCAATAGATAGCTGAGGAAGGCTCAGCAAAGCTTACTTTCCTCTGGAAGGTGGGTAAGTGTAGTATTTGCTTAAACATGAACATTTCTATTATTTTGTGCAAGAGAAACTCAGTCTGGCCAAACCCCTAAGCACCACATTTTTGGCTGAACACTACAGAGGTAAGTTCTTTTGACAATAAAGTGTAGTTTTTTAGGATAACAGATCAAGCCCTTTATTGTAGCAAATTGTTTTGGACTTGTCTCAAATACTGGAAATCATGACACCCCTCTATAGCACATCCATTCCCTCGCAATTCGGCATCATCAACTTGCAGGATGGGTGTTAAATAAGATGAAAAAATGTGAATAAAACTACCATAAATTAAACAGTGGTTGTTTTTTTTTTATTATAAAATTCAATTAACTTTTCATAAATATTGGTTTAAAGAATTAGAAGTGAAATGCAAAAATAGAATTATTTACACTGAAAATCATTATGCATATTTACAGAATTGTGAAACAAATGAGGCTGATTTTAAGTTGAAGATATAGTAAATTTTTTTTTCCAAATAAAAGATAAGTAACACTATTGCTTCATTATGGATATTGTTTTTACTTTGAGTTTATATTTTTGAAGATGAGATAGCATGCTAACCAAAAATAATCAGTTGGCTGAATGCTTCTACAACCAGGAAGAAATGACTATTTAAAGCAAAAATTCAAATAGTGAATGTCCCATCAAAGGAAGATTAAAAGTAGTAACAACTATTTTTGCATGAGACCCGAATCATTTTAACATTACAGGATGTTCAAAATGTCCGACACTATTCTATGTAATACCAAAGAATATTCATTGCACTTTAAGGTGTGGATGCTTTATAAGAGTGACAGTTAGTACCTTAGTGGTATTGTGCTTCTTACTGGCTGTTTTTCCCTCTGGTCAATAGTTCAAAATTAGTTAGTGGTAGATAGCCTTACTATCTTTGCTATAAATAAAAAATACAAATACCCACAAACTTTATCAGTGCATGTGACATCTATTGGCAACTAACACACAGCAATATTAGTTTCATTAGTATATTTATTATTCATTTGCTATGGCTCACACTGTATTTCTTTACATCATAAATTTGTTTTTATAACTGTAGGTAGACATGATATTTGCCTCATTTATAAGAAATGCAACAGGAGTGAAGGAAATCCGCAAAATTTTGGGAGAAAAAGGCAAAGATATAAAGATTATTCCTAAGATTGAAAATCATGAAGGTGTTAAAAAGTAGGTATTCATATCAAAATGTAGTAAATGTGTGAATGCATTCTTACCAATGATTTAATGTGTTAACCTCTTATCTAGACATGCTTTTGTGAATCAATTATGATATAACTGTTATTGTGAAGTTCCTTCTTGTATTTCACAAAAGAATATCTTCATTGGTTTCAAGTTAGTAAATAGTTTGAAAGAAACAGTTGAAACAGCCAAATTCACAAGAAAAGCACCCGTGTTTGTCAGACTTGGAAAATGTGAATAGTTGCAATTTATGTATTTTTTTTCACATACAAAAATATGCTTCTTGGAAGTAAACAACATTTTAGATGGAAAGTCAGTTCTGCCATTGGTAAGTAATGGCACTGTTAAAGTTGCTTGTACAAATGCAAAAATAAAATAGAATTTGGTCATTGGTCTTTTTTTTTTCTATATATGTGCATAGATTTTGGTCAAAGGGTATTTACAAGAATGTGAAAAATATGGAAACCTTAGGGCCATTAACAATTAATAGTTCCTTAAGGATCACAGCAAGTAGGGCAACTGATGTGACTAGTGTAACTGACATTGCAAACTCTGAACTTGGATGGGCTAAGCATTGGAAATGTAATTCTCAGTATGGTATTGAAAATGTTGGTCCTTAGAAAGAGGAAACTAAAACATTTCTTTTATTTTGATGTGGCTAGTAAGTCCCACAGATGTTCTGCTGAAAATAATAGCTCATGAAATTAGAGGTAGACCACCCACATAAAGACCAGCTTCCATCCGTTTCTGAAATTATGTAAGCCAATTTTTTGCTAAACAGAAGCAGCAGAAAATATCTTTGAATGAATGTTAGGATATTACTGCACAGCAAGAAAATTTCATGTAAGGTTTTAGGTGGGATGGAGAAGTTTTTATAAGTGATATGGAACACAATGAAAGTAGGACCAGTTGTGTGGTAACAAACTTTTGCATGGATTACATAATACTGCCAAATGAAGTTTCTGCTAATAATAACAGTTACATTATCAATGCTAAGGGTTAGATGTTGATGTGTGGCCAAGGTATACAAGAATGATCTACTTGACCATTTTATAAAGCTTCTGGAAAACTAGTGATCATGGTTATTGCTTTGAAAAAATGATAATATTTGCTTGAAAAAAAGAAGTTAAACATTTATTGTAATTAAATGTTGAAAAGGAGCTTCTAGGACAGTTAGTTGTAGTTTGGGAAGTAATAAAATTGTAGTTTAGTTTGAGTTTTACATTAAACTTGCAGAATTTGTATTTGTTAAGTTAAGCCTAGATTGGAATTAAAAATGCATGTGTATTTCTAAACTCAAACATAAAATAAGCATTTTTTTGTGCAACAGTCTCTGAAAATAATTGGAAAGTATCAACTAGAATATCAGTTAGTGCTAAAAATTGGATAGTCCTTTCAGTTTCAAAGTGTATCATTGTTCTTTTGAATGAGTTTTCAAACAGGAAAGTTAAATTTAGAGGAATATTTATACTAATTTATCAAAAACCAGAACTTTTATGATATAGATAGGATAATATAGATTTACAATATAATTATCTTTGATAAATTTAAATGTACATTAGATACAAAATAAACCCAACTTAACATCATTTTTGATATTGGTAAATGGAACTTGTTCACAAACTTATGCAGTAAATATTTTATTCCTGTTAACTATATTAGTTGTCAATTTATTACTGCTGTAATTTTTGGTAACCTTTAATATTTTTAGTCAAAAGAATGTTTCTTATAAGCCTCAAGTGTTTTTATTCAATTTTCTTATTTATTTTGTCCTTTGCTAATGATAAATGAAGTATTTGTTTGGTACATCATTGATGTGTTGTAAGAAGTGCAGATACATCTGGTGCTTTATGCCATAAAACCCCCAGTGAACAACCAACTAGCTGTGTTGTAAGGATATTTCTACAGTGTTTTGTGTGATGTTACATAACAGTAAGACCAATAAATATCTTAAAAACTCTTTTTTTTTATATGTTTGATGGTTGATATGTTATATTCTTACTAGAGATCTGTATAGGGCCACTAAAGAAACATTGTGTAAAATATTATTCTTACTGTTATGTAATGTTACACAACACTGATCAATAGCTCACATTTTGCTGGCATATCAAAGGCTTTATATTATCAAAACAAAAATGTTTTTTCTGGATTATTGCATCTATATGTGATATGTATCTGTGACCAAAATATTATCATTTATCATGAATGTTTGGGCAAAAAGCACTTTAAACAGTAAAGATTCAGTTCAAACAACACTTTAAAACCTTTACTGTTGACTGCTAAGGCTGTACACAAAAATGACCCCAAAAAAAGTATGTACATTAGACTTGCAAGAAAAAGAAAATCTGCTCAAAATATAATTCTTATTATTCTCTTGCCAGTCTGCAACAAAAACAGCTTGGTATATTGCACCCAAACAGTTTGTAGAATACTAAAGGTACTTGAAGGTCGTAGGGGTATTGAAAAGTTGATTTATTTCTTCTATATTTTACATAAGCTAAAAAACATCATATTTCTAGTGTAAATGATCTTATCATTACTCCTTGAAGTTAGTTTTCATACAAATATCTGATGTTTCTTTAAAAAGCTTAAGTACAGGGTGAAAAAGGAATTACCAGCCAATAATAGGGGAACATTCTATGATTAACATCTAGATACTTAATGCTTTGTACACTATACAATCGGTGTCTTTAGGGAGCCAACTCCTTTATTATGTATGAAGTGAAGGAGAAAAAAAAATCAATACACATATTAAACTTTAATACACACTTTCATAGAATAATTACTTTAAAAGACATGAAGGTTTATTCAAAGTTATTTTTTCGATAATTTTTTATTTGTAAAGGCTGCTTTTGTACTCATAAAATTTTATATGTACTTAGTGAAAGTTGTTTTAGTCTAGGCATATATTTACTCATTGCTGTGCATTATATGTAGAGAATTTAGTTACATAAACTATAAATGCTTACTATATTCTCAAACAAATCTCCATGACAATCTCCAGCTACAGCTTATTTTACATCTCAAACAAATGTGATCAAATAGTCAATAGCTACAGTAAATCATCATGAACTGTATCAGCTAGCTACTAGCTATGTTTATTATCAGTACAATGTATAAGGTTAGCTACTATATCAAGTAATCCTTTTTCCATAGTTGAGCATAAAAAAGTAAGCAAACAAGATAAATTCTAGATAACCACGTGGAGCCAAAATAGGGGTTTGTAGTCTGAGTAAATAATGTCTACTTGTCTACTTTTTTTTTATGACCCCTATTTGCAGGTTTCTTAAATCCCAGTTTTTTTTATTTATCTTGTGGTATTTTAGAATTTAAAGAACAAAGCAAGACTATTTTTGCAATTTTGAATTTTTCCATACATCATTATGACCTTATGTTTCTAACAAAATTTTCTTTTACAAATCTTTTATAAACAATGTTTAATCTGTTTAAAATCATGAAATTAACTTTTGTTAGGCAAGTGTAAAATTTTAATAAGCAATATCTGGCAGAGGTTAATCGTATTGTAAAAGTTTTTTGTCATGAAGAATAGTTTGATAAAAACATTTAAAACTATCCTCAGAATTGATGAAATCATTGAAGAAAGTGATGGCATCATGGTTGCCCGTGGTGATTTGGGAATTGAGATACCTCCAGAAAAAGTTTTTCTCGCACAAAAGATGATGATCTCCAAATGTAATACCCTTGGAAAACCAGTTATCTGTGCCACTCAGGTAAATTATGAAGAACTGAAATTGTAATGTTGATATTCCAAGCCATTGTTTTTATGTAAGTTAATATACATATAATATTTAAGTCTTGGTTTATGACAGTCAGTAGATGGTTCAGATTGTGGCTTATGAAATATAAGCAGATTATACTGTTACTTTTTTTGTGAAGAATTGTTTGTGAAATTAAAAATCAGCTTTTGTTACAGTTTTATGCTTATAAGGTTGGTTGCACCGTTTAAGTGAATTGTTCTGTGATTATATGACTTGGGATAAGTAATTCTGATTGATATAATATCAGGAACTAAACAACTGCACTTAGAAATGTGGTCCAAAACAGTATCACTCTGGTAGCTGATCATACATGTATTGTTTCTGCAAACAAGACCAGTGTAAGTTACAGTAATGCTGCTATACATTATAAATGCATTGGTTTGAACATTGACGTCACATGAAACTTTTATTACATTTCGCATACCAGACTGAGTCACTTTTGTTATTAATATTAAGGTATAAAAAATAATAGCAAAATACATTGTTAGCAGTAATATTTCAGTGTAGTGTAACTAGTATGTTTTCTAAGTCATGATATTGTAAGTATTGCTAGAGATGTAGAATTGTATGTTATTGACTCATCTTATTTGTTATCTTGATTAGTCTTTTAATTGTAGCATTGTATGTAATTTAGTCAATAATTTTACATAAGACAATAATATTATAGCAGTATAAGTAAGAGCATTTTGTTTTGGTGAAGTATGTTGGTAGTATTAAAAATAATCAATCAGACTCATTGGTGCAGTATGCATAGATCATACTTCCATTCCCACTATTCAGTAGAGCTGAGCAGTTATTGGAATTTGCTAATAAATTAACTATTGGGCTAATTAAATGAGTATTATCACATGAGATAGATGAAATAAAGCAACTTATAACACTGTTTAACAACAGACAATGGTAATATTTCAGTTATTTAGGTAGCTGGAATAGCAATAACTATACTAATTTTGATTAGTTGATTATTTTCATAAATTGTGACAGATCTAATTGATTAAATTGAACAAACTCAAGTGAATTTAAAATATCACTGGATAGTTGAAATAATTGAAAATGTAACATTAATTTTGATTAGTTGAATATTTTGTGACATTATTCAATTTAATGGTAATTTTGTTAACTGGATAGTTGGAATAACCAGAAACACTAGTTGATTATTTTTGTAAAATTGATCAATTAAATCATAATTTTGATTAATCGATTATTTTATGTGAAATTAATTGATGCTAACAGGTAATTGATCATATTGAATAATTGAGTTAATTGTCTTCAGTACATGAGCATTATAAGTCCCAATCTTGAAGTAATGCAAATGGGAACTTTTACAACTTTTATAGTGTAATATTAAAATTTAGCCCAAACGTGAAAGATATAATTATGCGTAAGTTGAATATTATTATGAATTCTAATTATGTTAACCTTTGGATAAGTTACATTTATACTGCACATATGTTTGGGAGGATTTTTTTACAGTTGAAAAAAATAACTGGAAAAACTTTGCACTAAAAAATTCCATCTGTTAGAAATTTAACTAATGTGTGACAACTGAATATTGAGATGTTTCTGAAACACTGCAGTGGGAAAGGACAAGATGCTGTAACATGCACTACACGAGTGAATTTATTTCAACAGTACAATGATTGACTGAAATGTGTTGACAAGATAAATAATTTAATGGAATTTTTTAAATGTTTTCTGAATTAACCATGCTGTATCATCGTTTGAAAATAACTTGTTTTAACATTTGAGTAGTAAGATTTTTGTTAATGTAAATCTTTTTCTGATTTTAGAATATCATCATAAATAATATAATGTCATACATTGTAGTTAAAAAACAGTTTGAACTAGTCCTAGTGTTATAGAATGGACATTATTTGTCTTGTTTCACATTTGTAATAGAAATCTTCCATTCTTCACTCATAGCTAACGATTTTCATAATTATGTAAAACAGGTATCTGCTCATAACTGACACCAAGTTAAAAAAAAATATCAGTACTGATTTGAATGTGTAAATGCACACTTTTAAAAGCATTTAAATTTTTGTTTTTTTGGACCAACGTATCCTATTGGCTAGCATGCTGGACTCTTAGTTTCATGGTTCACATCCTGTTGCCACAAAATCTTGCTCTGCATTTTGAGGCTGTGAGTAATAATAAAAATTAAGATAAAAACTCGCCATTCAATCCGAGTAACCCTAGAGTTGGCAGTGGTTGCTGTTGACTAGCTACCTTCCCTCTAATCTATCTGTCTCATGTAGGTTTGTGTGAATATACAAAATGCAGTCATAACGTTTTTTTTTGTTCGTAATTTATTTCAAGACTATTTTAAAAGTATGTATGAAAGCATTTTAAATTTATTTTCACTTAAGTACAATTTGAAGTTTGTAAATGTGGATTTATTTTATGACTGGTTACCAAATGTCACAGTTTATAGCCTTATTTTTTGTCTTGATCAGAAACGGTAAAAATATTAAAAGGATTTTGAACTGTGGTACAATAAACATTAGATTCTTTAACAAATATAATTTTTTTTCATGTTATTCAAATAGTTTCAGAGCTGTATCAGTGTCACTATGAATAGAGGGGGTGGGATGACACCAGTTTTTCACTGAGAAAATCTGACATAAAAATACAACAACAAAAATCAGATTTTTTTAATGAACTTTTTATGTACTTTATGAATATCCTTTCTGTGGTGAAATAAGTATCAATATAGTCTGTCCAATTTTTCCAGATGCTCGAGAGTATGGTCAAGAAACCAAGGCCAACTCGGGCTGAAAGCTCTGATGTAGCTAATGCGGTCCTGGATGGTGCAGATTGTGTAATGTTGTCTGGAGAAACAGCCAAGGGAGATTACCCTCTGCAAGCTGTTAAAATCATGGATGCCATCTGCACTGAAGCAGAAGCAGCTATTTTTCACAAGCATGTTTTTACAGAGCTTAGTGCTAAGACTCCAGTCCCTCTAGATGCTGCTCATTCTGTTGCTATAGCTGCTGTCACAGCTTCTATGAAGTCCCTGGCATCAGCTATAATTGTGATCACAACAACAGGAAGGTAAAGTCTGTTAGAATTACAATAATAACTTTCAAGTCTTACAGTCAAAAGATAGGTTGATATATTAAATTATTAATTTTTGGGTCATAAAAGAAAACTTGTCATAAATTGTATGGCAAAGCAGGACAAATGAAAAACTTGCAAAAAAATTAATGTAATGGCACAGATCTCTAGGCAGGCCAGTAAAACGATTTTTGATTTTTGTATTATTCTAATCATCAGTTTGTTTATTAAATTTGGAGAAAATTTATTGTGAAAAAAATGTAAAATTAGTCTTAGTATTTTGCAATAATAAATTTAAGCTTTGATAATGTTTGTTGTTCTGAATAACTGAAATTTTCATAAACAAATATTGTAGGAATACTATATAAAGTTTATATAATAAATTCTTGAATAGTTTTTTTTTGTTTTTTAAGTGCATGTTATTCAGAACCTGAACACAGTAAAATGTCTTGTATTTCAATAATTGCATGTGTAGTGATGAACAAAGCACTAATAGTTCTAAATAAAACAACACTTCAGTGTTTTCAATTGGAATAAATTGAGTGGGTCTTTCCTTAAGGCATCCTCAAATTAACAGAATTTAGGAAATATGTTAGTTGTCAAGAAAACTACTTTTAACATTAGTTTGTTTAATATAAACTCTACATCTAGAGAGAGCATTAACTTTTGCTGTATATTTTGATGGTTAAATTAGATTACTTTCATTAACTTCAGTTTCACTTGTTTACTCAGAATTGGGCTCATTTGAAGTGGACAAGAAGTACATGTAGGTACTGCATTTAGCATAAAATTGTGAGCCATATGCCGTAAATAAAGCTAGAAACCCAGGCATAAGACATTCTTTTGTAAGATGACATTTGGGTGTAGAAGTTGTGTTTGTTATAAGTGGAACTAGATGTGCAGGTTTAAAACAAGGAATCTATATATTTCATAAACATAAGTTTATTTAACTAAATTGTATGTTTAGTTTTTTATCATCATCAAGTGAATTTGATTTCTCCTTTATGTGAATACAAAATAGTACTTGGTTGTAGGAGTGATCACGAAGTGTCATAGACAATATTTTAGAGTCAAAATGTGGAATTAGCAAATTGAGAAATTTTGATTAGTAACTTGTCCCTATTAGTTTAGGTTCAGTTATATCATGCAATGATAAATGTTTGTTTGAAAGTCATCTCAGATTTGTCTTTCTAATACTTGTGTGGCATTTTGAAGATGTAACTTATTGTAGCAGTCAAGGAAAAGAATTGATATGTTGGGATATTTTTTTATTACACTAAGTATATTCTGACTTGAGCAGCAGCTTCATTGTGATGACTGAGTTTAATTGATCAAGTTTACAAATTTAATTGAATTATGTATTTTGATTTTTGATGATAAAAATATTAGGAAATATTTTAGAAATTTCAATAACTACATTAAATCTTCTTTTCTGCTAAACACTGAATCTGATAAAAATGATGTCATTCAAAATAGGACTGCTCACTTGATTGCCAAGTATCGTCCACGTTGTCCTATTGTTGCTGTTTCTCGATTAGAAACAACAACTCGTCTAGTTCATTTGTGGCGGGGGATCATCCCACTCCTCTATACTGGTAAGATTTATCAAAGCTTTTATCTTCCAGAAATGTGATACTTTAAAATGTTGTATAGTTGGGTATTTATGATTTCTAGGTTAATTATATACCTTACAAGGAAACTTAAGTTAAAAAATGTTAGATGCTAGTTCAGAAAGATCAGTTGTTTATTAATCTTCTTTCGTTATTTTATGTGTAGAGCATGTACAGTTTAACAAGAATGTAAAGAAGGTTAACTAGAGTAATCTTTACGTTAATGAAGTTTTCCAGTAATGTAATTAGCTCAAAAATTTGTAACTATATATTTATGGTTTCTTCATTTTTTAGGAGACCGAATGGAGGACTGGCCTCATGATGTGGATGCCAGAATCCAGTATGCAATCAACTTGGGAAAGAACAGAAACTTCATTCAATGCGGTGATGCTGTAATTGTTGTGACTGGCTGGCGAAAGGGAGCTGGAGCAACAAACACCATGAGAATTGTATACGTTGATTAACGTAATCTTCCTACTATTGCTTGTGTTTCAGCTGTTGGAGAAATGCCCATTGTCTAGCTTGAAATAGTTTGCATTGTTGTGAACAAATTAATTTAAAAAGTCGTTTCTGACAAACAACTATTGTGATAGTTAACTTATTAGATATTTAAACTTTTTTGTTTTTACAATATTTATCATTCTGAAACCAAAGCAAATACCAAGTGTAAATGTGTTTTGTGTGGAAAACCTATTTTGTCTGTTTAAGTTATCTCTGTTAAATTATCATTGTTTGTACAGCTGATCTTCTCAGTTTTCAAGTCACTTTTCCTATTTTAAATCTTTTTAATGAGAAAACGTGAGTTATATATAGTTTAATTTATTTCAAATGCTTTTCAACTTGTTTTTTACCATAGTTAATAAACTTCATTTTATTAATTTAAGAAATATAATGCACTTAGTAGAGTGCAGATACTTAAAAGTGTTGCTTTTTACTCAACTATTTTTAACAAGCATAAGTTTTACCATTATCTCAAGATTTTGACTTGGATGGATTGTATGGTGGAGTGAATGCTGTTTTAGTTGTAACTAAAGGCTGTACTATAAAAATGGTTTTCTTTATCTGGTACTTTTTTATTCTGAAAAGTATCTAATTATTGTAAAAGAAAATGCATTTTTTATATTTTTTTGTTCCAGCATTGTGTACTTGAGTTGTCATATTGTACTTTTGTTTCAACAATAAATATGATCAGCTGAATTATTTGCACTCATCATTTTGGTTTAAATACATAGTGGAAATATTAAAGACAGCAACATATTTGTCAGAATTAAGTTAGGCTTTAGTTTTACATGTAATTTTAATTAAATTTGTTTTATTTTAAGGATTTTTTTTAATAACGATAATGTTGAAAGTTGTAAGATACACGTACAGTTTCTGGAGTTGAAATACATCACATTATAATTATTTTTTTTAAGATAAAGTGAGATATTGGTGATTTTTGAAAATTATCCTTAAAAATGAATTATTTGATTTATTACCACTCATTTCAGTTTCAATGTTTACCTAAATTCAGTATTAATGCATACAATTGAGAAATGGAATGAGTGAAGTATCTCATTTTTCAACATTTTGTAATTGAAAAAGTAATGTTTTAATATACCAACTGTGCTTTTCAAGTTTAAAAAAAAATACATTTTGGTAATTAACAAAATTATACTAAGCAAAAAAATTGCCAAGTACTTAAAATAATGATGATTAATCAAATATTAATACATAAGAATGTTATCTATTTTGTGGTTTGTTGAGAAGGGCGTATGTCATAGGAGGAGGCAAGTATTTTGTAGGAGAACCTCTCCCATTAGGTTGTTTAAAACTAACAAGTCGTACCAAATTTAAAATGGTCTGGCATGGCTAGGTGGTTAGGGTGCTTGATTCGCAATCTGCATTACTTAAATTTGATTTTGGTTTGAATTTCGTGCAAGGCTACACACGGACTGTCTTTGCTAGCTGTTCCTAATTTAGCAGTGAAAGGCTAGAGAGAAGGCAGCTGGTCATCACCACCCACCGCCTACTTTTGGGCTACTCTTACCGATGAATAGTGGGATTGACCAACACATTATAATGCCCCCACAGCTGAAAGGGCGAGCATCTTTGGTGGGACTGGGATTCGTACCCGCAAACGAAATATTTAATTGATAGACACTAATAATTTACGAAATTAGCAATGAGAATAAGAATGATGTTTAAACAACGTTTGAGAAACTCGTCTGTTTATCGCAAATGAACTAGATGGGTTTCTCAAACTTTGTTTAAAGCATCATTCTTACCATTTTCAATACTAGTTTCATAAATTATTAGTGTTTATCAATTAAACATTTCCTATCCAAATTTGATAACTTAATAATTTTAAACAACCTAATGGAAGATGTTCTCCTAAAAAAATACAAACTACGACAGTTTGGGACATTTTACTTCACAACAATGATATCTGACAAACCAATTTCGCTAAAAATAAGTAAATAAATAAAGAATTAATTAAATTAGTATTTAATGTATCCAAAATACTCGGAAGTTCAGTTATCTCTCAATAGATGGAAAAAAAATTAAGAAAAAATACATGGAAGTTCAGTTATCTCTCAATAGATGGAGACTGTACTGAACTATTATTAAAAACCTTTACTTAAAATACAACAGAAGTAAGTACTGTCACTACCTTATATTTGCACAACAAAGATGTCCTGATGCTCGTTCAATAACTGTCAATTTAAATCCCTTTGTGTTCAATCCAGAATGAAAGATGCATAATTTATACTTATTTCATAATTTTTTATGGTGGTTGCGAGATCGTTCAAATTTTCCGGACCCGAACAGAAATTGATTACTGAAGACAATAGATAAAGTATAAAGTTTTCTCTTAGGAAACGTTTGGTAACTATTTGGACATTATAAAAATTTCGCATATGAAAGATCGAAATTTTCTGATACACAAAAGTATCTTTAATGTTAAGATGAAAATTACTTTGCCTGATGGCCCGTAATGTGACGGTCAATCCCACTATTCATTGGTAAAAGAGTAGCCCAAGAGTTGGCGGTGGGTGGTGATGACTAGCTGCCTTCCCTCTAGTCTTGCACTGCTAAATCAGGGACGGCTAGCGCAGATAGCCCTGATGTAGCTTTGCGCGAAATCCGTAACAAACAAACAAACTTTGCCTGACAGATAGGCAAGATGTGAAAAAATTGCCCGCTCAATTTGTATATAAGAGCAATATTATTATCTTCTCCTATTACTTGCGTTTTTGTGAGAAAATAACAAAAAGGAAAACCACTACTCAGGAGAATGACTTCTACATTTCACAATAGTTTTTGCTTACCGTCGCTAGATAGCAGTACATCATGTTTTTTTTGGGACTTTTCACTTCACAACAATGATATCTGACAAACCAATTTCGCTAAAAATTAATAAATAAATAAAGAATTAATTAAATTAATATTTAATGTATCAAGCACCCGAAGTATCTTTGCGAGTGAACGATCTGTATACATATTATTGATGTATCAGTTTAATAACATCAAAACAATACATTATATAGCGGTCTTCATTCTTTCAAATCTTCAGTGGGGCCGAGCCTGGAACTGTGTGGACAGATACTATGATTAGTCTTCTCTTCAACAGTGTTT
>NW_013666913.1:118563-121823 GCF_000517525.1 Limulus polyphemus
GGTCTTCATTCTTTCAAATCTTCAGTGGGGCCGAGCCTGGAACTGTGTGGACAGATACTATGATTAGTCTTCTCTTCAACAGTGTTTACCTGTTCGAGTGCGCGATTTGTGAGTATAGTCTTCGTTTCTAATTTTGTGCTTTAGTGACTACTTAGATTTTTTGACTTCTTTAATTTTTGTAGGGTTGGCCGAAATGAGTTCCGCCACCCCCTGATTCGACTACGGTCGGTCATGTTTATTGTGCCTACAGACACCTTACCCTCCAAGGTGATTGACTCTTTATGTGAGAGCCTGGGGGGCAGTGTTGTGGACTGCCTCCAGCACTTCGGTGCTGGACGTTATATTGCCACACTTTTCACTCTGGCTGTGGCACATCAATTATTAGGCGGGGTCATTCACCCTGAATGATGCTCCCGTTTCTGTGAGTCCTGCGGGACAGAACTTTAAGTGGATGACTTTACGTTCAGCCCCATGCCATAATTAGTACGGCACTACAACAGGATGGCAAAGTCTCCAAAATAGAATATGAGTGTTATCCATCCCGCCCGGGAGTCTGCACCGGTAATAGACGAATACGAATTGACATGACAACTCCAATTCCCAATTTTTTTTAAGATTGGGAATTACAAAGTCATAGTAAGTTATGCAGGTATGCGACGATTGTGTCGCCGTTGTGGTCTAGAAGGCCATTTAGCAAACCAATGTGATACTCCAAAGTGCTCCCATTGTTTGCTATTTGTTCACGAGGAGGACAAATGTACCATCACTTGTGACGTGTGTCAGGGGGATCACAGTTCTTCTCTTTGCCCATCACATGCCCCAACATATGCTGGTAAATTTTCTGGTACTGACAAAGAACGTACCATATCTCCATCTCATTCTGTGCCAGTACCATCTCTTCCAAACCAAACTGGTGATATCCATCCTTTGGAGGTGCAGGATGAACCTCTACCTACTGGTCCTGCTGATGAGGATTCCTCAACTTGCATCAGCACCAATGCTCCTCCATCAACTGTCCACTTATCTGTCACCATGGAGTCCAAGGACATAGATCATTCAACTGGTACTGAGGTGGAAGATTCCTCCATAAAGATACCATCACTACCAGATTCGTCAGATACAGATTCGGCTTTATCTAGCCAATTGGAGGTCCTTGAGGGTTCTGATGGTTCCTCATCAGACAACTCATCAATGTCTGCAGTTCCTGAGGGAGAAGATGATCATCTGACGTCCACGGCAGCTACTCCACCTGTGGCTCGTAAACATCACCTCCCTATACCTGTGCCTCCTCTACATTCTGAAACTTGTCATGTGGCGTCCTGGTCCTCCCTAGTGGTCGCCCAGCTGCCACCAATGAACATTGTCCAGCCAATAGATCCTCTAACTCTCAAGCGTGCACTGAGCCTCTCACTGCCGGATGCGGGGGCGAAAAAGCAGCGTTTGTAGGTCTTCACTCCCTCTAGGCAAATGGGTCTCTCCTGCCTGACCCTGAACATCCAGGGGCTGTGCACCCTTGCTTAGCAGTGTTACGTGGTTTCCCTTTTTGATCGCTTCAGGGCCGATATTATTTTCTTACAGGAGACCCATTTTGCTTTGTTCACAATTTCCCTATCCCTGCTTTTTGGTCCTTTGGTTCCACGCATGTGTGTGGGGTGGGGATACTGCTCAATCCCTCTTTTCAAGGCAGTGTTCTTGCCTCCCACAACAATGCGACAGGACGAGTCATTTATGTTGATGTTCTTACTCATGGGCGAAAGATCCATCTTGTTAATGTCTATGCACCTGTTCAGGGAAAGGAACGTTGGATGTTCTTTTCTTCCTTGGACAGGTACTTGGTCACACAGGCCGATCTCGTCCTTGGTGGGGATTTCAACTGTGTGTTGGATCCGCGCCTTGATAAGATTGGCGGTAATCCTGCTTCAGGGGACGAAGGTACTCAACCCCTCTGTTCCCTCTTGGCGGAGTTTGGTTTCCAAGATGTCTGGCGTTACTTGCATGGCTCTGCTTTTGTTGTCACTTGGCATGGTAAGGGTGTGTCTTGTCGCCTAGACCGTTTCTATGTCTCAGGTGGCTTGATACCCTTCCTAGCCAGGGTGGCAGTTTATCAGGTTGGTAGTGCAATACACTATGTTTCTGACCACAGGACCTTTCTCTCCTCATTTCAGGATTTATCCCCCATATCTAGGGGTCCTGGAGTGTGGAGGCTCAATGTCTCCCTCCTTGCTGATGCTGTGATAGGGACACAGCTGCTATCCCTGGTCCGGGAAACCTGCTCTGCTGTTACAGTTGGTGAGTCTTGGTGGGAGGGTCTGAAGGAGATCTGTGCCTCCTTGCTGAGGCAGAGGGGTATTGATCAGGCTCACAACAATAGGCTTCTCCTGCACTCTAAGCAGACAGCCTTAGCGGCCTTACTTCAGGGAACCCCACTGACCAATGGACTTGGCTAGACATTGAGAGGCTACAGGGAGACATAGATTTGGAATATCAAAAGCTCTTCCAGGCAGCCAGCATTACCCGCCTGTCAGAGTCCTTGCGAGCCGAAAGCTTGTGTCGTATTTCCCTGTGCAGGGCCCGGGAGAGAGCTGGAAGTAAACACGTCTCCTCCATATTGACGATGGATGGTCGTTTGTCTTCTGACACTACCGACATCCTCAACATGTGCTTTGCACATTTCAGCTCCTTGTTTTCGGCAACGCCTGTTGATCGTAGTGTTTGGGATGACATCACCCAGTTCTTGCTGACTCTGGACCAGTCACTCCACGAGGACTTGTCTCGTTCTCTCTCCGTGAGTGACTGTTGGTCTGCCATCCAAAGCTTACCTTTGGGTAAGTGTCCAGGGCTGGACGGCCTGCCAGTCGAGTTTTACCACCATGTGTGGCATGTCATTGGCCCTTCCTTCGTGAAGGTCTTTAATGACTGCTTGTCACGTGGCCGTTTACCTGCTGGTACGCTCGAAGGGTTGATTACCTTACTCTGTAAGGATCCTGAGCACTCGTCCAGCATCTCTTCTTGGAGACCAATATCTCTCCTGAACGTCGATTCAAAAATTGTGGCGAAGGTTTTGTGTGTTAATTTGGGTGCTGTGATGCCTTCCCTGGTTCTTAGCACTCAAATGTGTGGGGTACAAGGTAGAAGTATCCAACATAACCTTGTCCTTCTCTGGGACTTATTCCACTATCTCACCAATCGTGCTGTTCCGGCAATTTTTGTTTCACTCGACCAAAGCAAGGCCTTTGACCGAGTTCACCATGATTTCTTGT
>NW_013666913.1:122507-123432 GCF_000517525.1 Limulus polyphemus
ATTATGTCAAATCTAGGGCTCGCTGGTTGGGCAGGTGGGCTTCATCTGCGGACACTCCATTTGGTCTTACCTGGACTACCTCCCCGATTAACTGTCTTGGGATCCTCTTTCTTTCTGATCCTGAGACTGTCTGGGAGGATGTTGTTAGTCACGTGTGTTCACTGGTGCAGGATTACCGCTATTGCCCTGCTAATTTATTTTACAGGGCAAATGTGATCCGTACACGTATCTTGACTGTTTTATGGTACCTTGGGGCTATTTTTCCCCTACTCTGCTCACTCAATCGATCGCCAGATTTTCTCCTTCTTGTGGAGTGGCAAGACTGAACTGGTATCTCGGTTGTCTTTAACCTTGTCACTCTACAAGGGGGTCTTGGGATCCCTTGTGTGTGCTCCTGGTGTCTATCTCTACTTTTGGCTGTAACTGTGCGTGGTTTGTCCTGGATGGGACATCCCTGTTGTCCCCTCCTGCGATTCTCTCTAGGTTTGGGCCTCAGGGATTTTGGCTCAGTCATTGCTCTTGACACATCTGTGTGTTTTGAGCCCCCTTGTGGTATACCGAGGTTGTGGCAGCACTTCGACGCTGTCGAGGTCCTTCCCCTTCTTTTGGTTTACCTACAGATTCACGTTCCTTCTATACAGTGCTGGCCCCGAATCTCTCCCATAGGATTGAGAAGCACCACCCTGCCCTTCCATGGGATGTTACTTGGTGCCGTGTGACGATGCGCCATGCTGACCAATACCTACAGGCCTTCAACTGGCGTATTGTCCACAACATTCTGCCTGTGAGGGAACGTTTGTTTCTGTTTAACATCAGTGTCACTGAGTCATGTCCTATCTGCCATGCACGGGTACAGTCTATCCTCCACCTCTTAGTCCTGTGTCCCATATTGGTGCGGGTTTGGGGATTTGTTGCTAGACTATTC
>NW_013666913.1:124432-131790 GCF_000517525.1 Limulus polyphemus
CATTATAACGCCCCCACGGCTGAAAGGGCGAGCATGTTTGGTGGGATGCGGATTCGAACCCGCGACCCTCAGATTGTGAGTCGAAGCGCCTTATCCACCTGGCCATGCCCGGCAATAGATGGAGAAAAAAAATTAAGAAAAAATACTTGGAAGTTCAGTTATCTCTTCTCAACAAATCACAGAATAGATAATTTCTAACTCTGAGCATCAGAAATGTAATTTTTTAAGAATTCAAGAGATTATTATGCTATTTGTGTGACAACAAAAAAATGAAACACTTTCTAGAAGAAAAATGAGATTGTGATACAAATTTATCTTATTGATCTGTTACGTTTGATTTAAGTAATCAATTTTATCACAACTTGCAAATAACTCCTAGTTTTAAGTCTTCCTTCTTTCCAGTGCGGCTCGGCATGGCCAGGTGGTTAGGGCAATTGACTCGCAATCTGAGGGTCGCGCGTTCGAATCCCCGTCACATCAAACATGCTCGCCTTTTCAGCCGTGGGGGCCTTATGATGTGACAGTCAATCCCACTATTCGTTGGTAAAAGAGTAGCCCAAAAGTTGGCGGTGGGTGGTGATGACTAGCTCCCTTGTCTCTGGTCTTACAGTGCTAAATTAGGGACGGCTAGCACAGATAGCCCTTGTGTAGCTTTGCGTGAAATTCATAACAGACAAACTTTCCATTGTTTTTTAGCTTTATTTTTCAGCATCTATAAAGCTGTTTCCTACCGACTGCATGTATTTTCAGCCCAAATTTCCCAATAATGAAATTAATTCAAATAATGAGGTAAAGGAAGTCGCCACATTTATTTTCCTAGGTATAAATTTACCCAAATATCTTGACTTTTAACCAGAGGTATCCTTGACAGTCTCTCGTTTGTTTTTGTCCCTAATTTAGCAGTGTAAGACTAGAAGGAAGGGAACTAGCCATCACCCACCGATAACTCTTGGGCTACTTTTTCACTAACGAATAGTGGGATTGACAGTCACATTATAATGCGCCCATGGCTGAAAGGGCGAGAATGTTTGGTGGAACGGGGATTCGAACGGGGATTGCGAGTCGAGCTCCCTAACCACCTAGCCATGCCGGGCAATCCATGTAAGACTGGACAGGAAAAACTCATACTAGCGACTCAGATGATATGAATGTACGGTTTTGTTGGTATGGTTTGAAAGCACTTAGAAAAGATAATATTTCATAAAAGTAATATTTTTAGACCTGGACTTGTGACTGGTGCAACTAATTATTTAACGAAATAAATAGGAATATAGTTTACACAATTAGAATGGCAGTTTGGAAGATTTTAAGACTTGGAAGTTTCATGTGTTGGATAAATCACCAAACTTTTAAATGTAACATCGAAGTCTGAAGTCTGAGTTAGCGTTAAAGTCTTAAAATCTCGAGAAAAACAAACAAACAAAACATTCACTTACAGAGACAAATTCAATTCTTGCAAAATATACAGACCACAGTATTCTTTACTACAGGAAAAGTTCATCGAGCTCTGACTTTGAGGAAGCAGTATAAATAATAACTTGTAACTTATGAATATTCATAATTCTCTTGTAGTAGCATAGTTACTGAAGTATTGTGTTGCATTCATTAACTTAACATATGCAAAAATAGTATACAGCGTACGGTGTTTTAAAGAATATTGTCTCGATTTAAAAATTATTTTTAACCAGTCTTTCTTTTCTTTAGTATAAGTAATTCAGTTCCTAGTAACTCGAGTCGAGTTTCGCACAGCTGGCATGGAGACAATATTTCATTTTTCCGCTGGCCAGAGAAACTGACAACTGGCGCCTAAGTGGCTACAATGTGCATTTGCCTAGTGATGTTTGTTACACTGCAAACATGGACCCAGCTAGCTGACTGTACGGAGCTTATCCATTACTCTTTAATCCAAACGTGATGGTCCGTGTTTTGTATAACGCCAGTTATATCTGACTAAAACAAACGTGTTTATAATGGTTAAAGTAAGAAAGATGCTTTAAAAAAAGTGGTTATATTCCAGTCAAGATACTCCGTCTACTTTCGGAAGTAGTCAGTTACATTTATTTAAAGGCGAATGTCTGGTGAAGTTACTACGGTTATCTAATGTCCTTATGAATAATTTAAACTTCATGCGCTGATTTTCAGCTCTGTTGTGATGGAAAATTGTTGGTCAGACTATTGATTTCAACCATAACACAGGAGACCAACACCACAACGCTCTCTTTCGTCCAATAGACAATGGTTTGTATTGATATGTAATCTCCAATAGTAATCCTTATTAACATTTGTACAGAGATTCTAGCTTATGACCTTCTATTATGGTCAAAGTGACAGCATAAATACTGAGTCTAATTTGTTTCTTAAGCATTAGCTGTTCTAAACATCACCAGAGAGAAACAAAAAGTTGCAAAATTTAGCAGTAATATGAGATTTATAAATTTTATTCCAGAATAACAACATAATTTAAGAGGCAAAAATGAAACTAATGAGAAAATAAGGTAATATGTTTGAAAAATGTTTATTCAAAATTTTTACTGTCCAGATAATATCAATGGTTATGAATCACAGAACGTTATAGATAGGATGATAGCCGGAGGATCATTTGGGTTTTTAACCAGACAAAAACTTTAGTGAACTTATCTGAAACAACATTCACAATAAGGCGTAAACATAAAACCTATTATAAATATACATTCATGGAGATATATAGATGCATAGTTAGAGAGATTATAATTACTCGTAATGCTATCGTGGAATTATTGTATATAATACTGATATTAGTATCAATGTATGCACAAGGCCTTAACAAGTGCTATAATGATGGTAAATAACAGCAGTGTGAAAGGTCAACTATATATCTTATTCTCCTGTCAAGTGTCAAAGTTAAACTAAGATGAAAGTTTTATCCATCAATATTAACCTAAGACACCTAACTATCTCGCGAAACAAGAAACAGGAAAGCGATTTGCTGGTGCTTACCTCAGTTCTTATTAAAATAACTGTAAAATATATTTTAGTTGTTTGTTTGTAATTAAGCACAAATCTATACAATGGACTATCTGTGCTTTGCCCACCACGGGTATCGAAACCCGGATTCTAGCGTTGTAAGTCCGCAGACATACCGCTGTGCCACGGGGGGGGGGGTTCTATTTAAATAAACGTCAATACGTGTGTATATCTGTTCCTTATACGCTTCCACATTTCTTGACCAATCAGCTCCACATTTGACAGAGTGATACAGGATAACATGAGAAAGGTGATGGATGGGGGGAGTTTGGACCGCCATCTAATTTCATATTGATAGAATTCTTGAAAACAGTATGCCTTTCTTTTCAGTATTGGTATATTTATGTATTTGTATTGCACTTTTAATGTTTATTACGTTACGAAAAATAAATAGAAGCACAATTTCCTATCCTTTGTTACAAACAAGTTTTTATTTCCCCCCGTCCGACGGACGGGTACTCCAGCTAGTAGCAAATAATTTCTTGCTGTAAAATTCCCAGTGAAATCCAATCTGTTTTTATCATCTAGAAATAAACAATAGAGTAAGACTTTTCTCGAATCTGTTGAAAGTTATTCGTACAAAACTGAAATTTTGACTTGAATGTAACAATAGTTTACAATCTGGTTATTTACAGCTGGGAAAGGGTGCAACTTTTCTTTTAATAAAATCATCATTAAATATTATACAAGAATATACAGACAAAGGTGGTTGGGCTCGAAAACCTAGGAAATAAGGAAATTGAAGTTGTTTCATCATTAAACTTATTTAGTAAGCCTTAAATTATTTTCGTCCTGTGGTGAATTAGAGAACTACCCTTTCTCATTAACCACAATATAAAATATGTACATTTATAATAATATTTTAGTTTTTTAACCATTTATATTTATTTATTTTTTCAATTGAAGAATAATGGTGGTGCTACCACGTCTTGTTGAGTGTTTACACACTGTGAAGACTATATAAACGTAAGAGTTTATGTAAAATTGATAGGAACTCTACCATAAACGACCATAGCAATGTAACGTTGATCATCAATAAGGGAGAGTATCTGTAAAATTGATAGGAACTCTACCATAAACGACCATGGCAATGTAACGTTGATCATCAATAAGGGAGAGTTTCTGCAAAATTGATAGGAACTCTACCATAAACGACCATAGCAATGTAACGTTGATCATCAATAAGGGAGAGTTTCTGTAAAATTGATAGGAACTCCACCATAAACGACCATAACAATGTAACGTTGATCATCAATAAGGGAGAGTTTCTGTAAAATTGATAGGAACTCTACCATAAACGACCATAGCAATGTAACGTTGATCATCAATAAGGGAAAATACGTTAGAAATCCGTAAGAGAAGGTGGAATTATGAAATAGTGTGCCTCTGAAAACCACAGCACTGATTTTATGTGCTCATTATATGCTTTTATAATAGCTGTATCTTTATTAGTATTTGACATTTTTATAGCCACAAATTCCTTCTTATTCTTAGGTTTTTTCTGGAGTTGTAATCATTAAAAGTTGTTAAAGCAATACCAGTTATTCGTATTCTTATATCGTCAAAATATTTATTGCTTTTTATTTACCATATAGTTTGTTTAGATAATTGCTGTAGCAACTACTTACAGTTCAATAGATAATCTTCATATTTGAGACTTTTATGTGGAACGAAAATTTTAAATCACGTACCAGAACCCATTTTTCTATGTCATTTAAACCATAATTGGAAAGATTAAAAATTACTTTATTAGGAAGCTCTATAAATATCACTTTGTTAGATGTTCTTAAACCACTTATTCGTTAAGTGATATATTTTTGTTTCACTTTACTTGAGCTTTATTATTCTTTGAAGAGAATTAACTTTAGTTAGATGGCCAAGGGTATTAAGTTTGTAGCTTCAGCTCGTATATAATTCTTATCTAGCTGTTATCTTTACGGAAGTGTCCAGGTTCATCTTGACTGTAATTTTAACGTTTTTGGAAAAAAAAAATGGGTACACAATTCCGGCAGAATTGATTTTTATGGTGTTTTTGTTTTAATTGTCAATTAAGCGAGTGTGTTGGTATAGCGTTCTAATTTAATTTATTATGTTTGAATGACTTTAGCCAAATATTTACATAAGATCATTTTCATGATTACCTTAAAAGTAAAAAAAACAAAATAACTTAGAATTAAGAGGAAGACTCTGATTAATTCCTGTCTTTATGCTGTGCTTATGGCCAATTTCTAGTGTTTCTTATAACCCGACATGCACCAATCTCTGGTCATATTTATTATGAAGTACTGAAGAAACTGCTATAAGGTTCTCCACAAACAATTGAAACGGTGTGTTAACACTAAGGTACAATCATATGTATTACGAAAAGAAAGTCAAGAAACAGTTATAAAGTTCTCCATAAACAAATGGTGTATTAGCACCAGTTCTGATAATGTTTATTATGAAGTATTGAACATAAAGCCATGAAAATACTTTAAGGTTCCCCCACAACAAATAGTGTATTATTGTTCAGAAATACGTAACTATATGCGTATATTCACACACACGTGCTTTCCACTACAGTCATATAAATACATGTAAATTGATAAAAGCGATTCAAATTCGATGACGAGGAACCCACTTTGAGACTAATAATGGCTGGAGACGGCTTGAATGGGTAATGAAGAAAAACTTTAATATAAGTTGTTATGTTAAACTTATATTAAAGTTTTCTTCATTATCCATTCAAGCCGTCTCCAGCCATTATTAGATAAAAGCGATTATTTTGCATGGTATAGCCTAGTTATCCAATAAAGTGATATAATTTATAACAAGCTGTTATATATTTTTTTTATAAAAGCTGGTAAAAATGCTGTTATTCTGATTAGAAAATTCACTGATTTCTTTTTTTTAAGAGTAATATAAACTAAGAAACACTGTGCAGCTATTGCTTGATTTCTTTGAACAAAAAAGTACCGAACTTCTGTTGACGGGTGAGGAGATAATTTTGGTTTTGAAATATTATAATTTAAACTTTGTTAGAGCTATTATTTGGGATAGGGCTAGAGGGGGAGTGATGTATTTGACTGTGTCAATTTGCAATGCAACTGAGGCAATCTTAAAAATATTAGGGTTTTCTCCCTTTAGACAATAAAAGTAAATAAGAGGGAATCCTCAATAGCCACGGCACTTGAAATTCTTTTAGGCAGGATGGGATTAAATTAATCTATGAGACCTTGGGCGTGGTCAAATACATCATTCAAAAGGGTTTGACCTTCTGAGTCCAAAACATAATTAGATCTCAAATCGGTCAAGAGATGACGGAGCTATGAGCTATGTACTTAAAAAAACAAAAACAAAAAAGAAAAAAACTCAGAGCCGTTCCATAAGCCGCTATGCCACGACTAAAAATGAAGTTCGTTAAACCTTTTCAGATAAATTAAGAATTAATCTTGCCATAATAATCTAAAATTTTGAAAATAACAGCATGGTTTTATACAATAAATAGGAATACTGAAATAAAATATATATAAATTATAATCTCTGCAAGAATAAATTACTATCTACCACGAACATAATAGTGATTTGAATTAAACACGAAATTATGATAATTCTTGTGTTGTGATGGTAAATGTATGATTTATTGAAGCATACTTAAGTTTTATGTCATGTATTTAATATCCTACCATTCGAACAAATCATATACTTTATTACGTACATAGTATCCCAGTCCTATAAAGGGCTCATACCTTAACTAATACCTGTTATACTAAAGATGGAAAATGGGTTTTGTTTCTGTACTGTATAAGGTCCAACATATACAAACGTTGTCAATGGTTTAATGACTAGACGTTTCGATTTACAAGCGCAGGTCTTCGTAGGTTTTTAAGTTTTTCATTCCTCTAGTAAGTATACTGAATACGATGTTGCATACTTTGACAGTTTGTTTGTTGTAAAGCCCAAAATTACACAATGGGCTATTAGCGCTTTACTCACCGCGGGTATCGAAACCCGATTTTTAACGTTATAAGCCCTCAGAGTGAGTACTGATCCACTAGAAATTACTTTGACAGACAAAAGAAAGAAAGAAAAACATTTTAAACATATTAAAAAACATCGGGACTATTCGGAAAGTTATTAAAATTGTTTAAAAGAACAATTGCCAAGTCTTTAAAAAAAGTGTATACCTCAACATAATGCGGATAGATTGTTTGTTTTGGAATTTCGCGCAAAGCTACACGAGGGCTATCTGCGCTAGCCGTCCCTAATTTAGCAGTGTAAGACTAGAGGGAAGGCAGCTAGTCATCACCACCCACCGCCAACTCTTGGGCTACTCTTTTACCACGAATAGTGGGATTGACCGTCACATTATAACG
>NW_013666913.1:132746-134052 GCF_000517525.1 Limulus polyphemus
TTTCCAATATTTTCATGAAAAAACTGTGCGATAATTTAGAGATTTTTGATCTACACAAAAATTATCTTAGTTAGTTGTCCCTAATCTTTAATTGATAGAGGAAATGCAGCTAATCAAGCACTCTCCGCCAACTCTTTGGATTTCTCTAATCGAATAGTGGGATTTGACCGTCACTCTTATAACGCACACACGGCCTCAAAGTGCAAAGTGCGAGATTTTCGCAACAACAGGACGCGAACCATGGGCCCTCAGGTTCACAATCCAGCATGCTAATTCTAGGCCACGCCCTGCCAGATCAATACAAACATGACATAAGTAAAGCAAAACTCAATCATGAAAATCCACTGAGTCATACATTTTGCCCATTTATTGTGTTTCTACATAAAATGCAATAAAGCAAAAACATTACTTCCCAATGTAACATCATATTATTTTACTTGGATTTGAAATCTGCAAAAACAAAGCAATCTTGCTATACGTCATCACTGGAACTTATTTTCATGGAGAATACACAACGAAGCATACCAGTAAAAAGACAAGGTCATCCTGCTATAAACAAAAAAAAAAAAATCTTCTATAGACTTTATTTTAAACTTTACACGAAATGCCAGGCACATCTTCTTTTTTCAAACTTGTTATAAGTAACTAGTCCCCAAAATGACTGAGTAATCTATAAATAAATATTTATGTTTTAGAAATAGTATTATTTTGAACTCGGTTATTACTCCTACTTTACTGAGAAACATTTTTCTATCTGATAACGTAGTAGTCATATCGGAAGAAATAATTCACCCTCGTTATATTCTTATATGCTTTAAACTTTGCAGTTTGATGAACTCCGTGATAGGAAAAAAACAACAACAAGGCTTAGCCAGCTCATGTAGATGATTTTTATCGTTCGTAATTTCTGCCTTAATATTAGACTGAATAAGAATAAAATGCTAACATTTTTATCAGAGACTTTTTATTGTGTACTATTTCAAACACCTGAATGATAAAAGAAATATGTTTCATGTATTGATGATCTGTGTAATCTTTATATATATATATATAAAGCACAAAAAATTGCGTCTGTATGTTTGTCCCCTACCTAACTACTCCTAAGATGCTGGGTCAATCTCATCCAAACTTTGTGGGATGATAGTTTGGAACATGGGGCATATTAATGGGGTTTACAATCCTTCCATCCCCAATATTGCTGTTATTGGGCATTTATTACCTTTGATGCAAGTTAACGTTGAGTGCATTCATAGATGGCGCCATGTCCTTACACAAAAACAAACAAACAAAAAATTAAATCTACCCT
>NW_013666913.1:134073-144802 GCF_000517525.1 Limulus polyphemus
GTATAAGCTTTAAGAACTCAATATATATATACACACATATATATATATAGTTGAAACATGGTATACACTGCGATGATCAGTCATTGACCGCAGAAGTGTCATACGGGATGAAATCGTAAGGTCATGGGTCAAAGTAGAGTATACAGAAGATATATAGAAGGAATAAATATCTGTGTGTGTCTGTCTGTTTGTCCCTTATCTAACTACCCCTAGGTTGCTGGGCCAATGTCAAACAAACTTTGTGGGATGATATTTTGGAACAAGGGGCATGTTAATGGGGGCTTTACAACCCCTCAACACCATTATTGATGTTACTGAGCATTTATTATCTTTGACGTAAGTTAACGTTAACTACATTCATAGATAGCGTCACATTCGTACACCAAACAAAAAACTATATTAAATTTTTCGTCCCCCGGACAGCGGTAAGTCTTAAGATTTACAACGCTAAAATCAGGGATTCGATTCCGTTTGGTGGACACAACAGATAGCCCGATGTGGCTTTGCTATAAGAAAACACACACACGCCTTATATTTTCTATAACTCAACATACACACAGTGTGGGGGAAGGACATACGAACGTCTTATATATCTTGGAGAGTGCGCCAGCACTCTCTATGGAGGGATGCAATGAAAAAAAAGGATTGCTACTACTGCAATAAATCTGATGGCCGTGCGGGGCGTATTAATGATTGTGAAGGTAAACTAAGTGAGTCACACTGATTCCACAACACGTGATAACCCACCAAATACCACTAGTACAAAACACATTTTGAGCGGAATGGTTTGATCAAAAATGACAAACGGATAGACTTATCTTGTAAGAGATATCAGATCCAGCAACACTTTCGAAACCTGGGTATCGGGAGCAAGTATTAAAACTCAACAAGTTTAACAGCACCAGTGCTCTAAGTGTCTATAAATAAATGAATGAAGAATTTCACACACAAAACCTTAACACAATAACACTGCTGTTCGACGTGGATCTCTGAAGGTTGACAGACCCAATTCCTAAATATCTTTCCCTTTGTAACCCAGAGTACTATCTACACCCACCCTTCCCTTACGCACATGGTGACGTCGTACATACTTCCCTACTCCAAATTTCATTTGTGCACAATTTAAATGAAGTGTAAAAAGCTTCCCACGCACGCACATACGTTACGCTTTTAAGTACTTAGATTAGTGTAACTATTATTATTATTTTTGTAAGTAACAACCAATTGTATGATTTCCAATAATGGTTAATTTGACTAAATAATGTTGTTGGAACAAAATTAATGATGATTTCGGTGGGACGCAAAATTTAAAAGGTTTGAGGTATCACAATAATCAGTTTTGTTGGTCTAATAATTGGGGACTAGGCCTAACTTTTATCTCCTGAGCTGACCGAAAACTTAAGGTATTAATTATGGCAATGCTGCTGACGATAACTATTTCTACACTACATAGAGGATTATGATTACACTATAGCTACTTCTGACCATAAATCTGGTTAAATAACATTATACAATTGTCTACTTTAATGTATAACCTGTTTTAGGGTATTTGACTCATTCTTTTAGTTATGTTCAGGAGTTTTAGAGAATAAAGTAGGAAATCACGTGGTTTTGAAACAATATAGACTAGTGTCATCCTCGTATGTAATTTTCATTTCTATGTGTCACGTGGGTGTTGCAAGATATTGCTTCTATGATGCATATTATAAATGTAACATATTTAGTGCTACAACCAAAGCAAGGCGCTATTGGCGCAACGAGAATGACAATAGCGCAGGCGCAGTGGGAAAATCGGCGTTTGTTTACTGCAGATTCTGCTTGAGATCCAATGTTACAGTGAATGCGACAACGTTTAGATGATCAATCCTAAGGGGTATTTAACAGGATTTTATCCTGCTTTCTTTTTCATCAGTTCTAAAATTGGGAATAAATATTAAAGGCTTACTCAGCTGGACTACTACTGATACCTTAAGATCGTATCAAGATACTAGTTATGAAGACTCTACCGTGTACTTGTAAAAAGGAACCTAATGGAAATGTCCCCTGCCATCATTCCTATGGTTGCCATGGGGACGAACCGCCAGATACACAGTATTCATGTAAGTTGATCATGTGAGATAGCAAGGGTAATTATTACAGAGAAGTTTGTTTGAATTTAAATAAAACATGCCCGAAATAATCTGTAGGTTATCTGTCAGCACGTTTGTCAACCCCAATGTTCAAAATGACTGTGTAAAAATTGTTTAAAACTATGACTGATTTCATGAACTTCTATATGTTATTAATGTGAAATAATCTGTAGGTTATCTGTCAGCACGTATGTTAACCCTAATATTCAAAGTGACTGTGTAAGAATTATTTAAACTGTGACGTATTTCATGAACTTCCATGTGTTTTCAGTGCTTAACTGCAAACCCATAATATGACTGACTGGCACAAATGAGTGCTAGTTGTGAGAAAAGTGCATTACTTATAGGCGATTTTACTCGCTTGTAAATGATGGTACTGAGACAGATGAAAATGGTCGAAATCACTTTTTCTCTTACAGTAATTCGTATTATATTCAAAATAGGCAATACTTTCAGCTTTACTTACTGGTTTTTAAAATCGTATCTTTGTGTCTAAGTGATTAAGACTTAAGTCTGTTATTATTCTTATTTGTAACTCCATAACTAAATTACAGTGCAATAGTTATCTTGATATTAATTATTACTAATGTATTGATTTCATAAGTTATTATTTGAATACACTAAGTGTAATCTAGTTTTAAAGTTTTGAGTTCTCAACACGTGAAAAAGTGTAAAGTAATTATACAAGATATCTGAAAATAAAATGTAACTCCTATTTCATTCTTAGTCCGTGAGATATTTCCCATAATTATGCCAAGTAGAATATACAATACGTGTAATTATCTTTATCGAGGTATTTCCCAGTGATCGTACAATATTACAGGATAGAAGAAACAATATCTGTAACTCTCTCTTCATTGTCAGATATTTCCAAATAACTATACTAGACAAAAAAAACAATATCTGTAACTCGTTCTTCATTGTCAGATATTTCATAATAACTATATTAGACAGAAAAAACAGTATCTGTAACTCTTTCTTCATTGTCAGATATTTCATAATAACTATATTAGACAGAATAAACAGTATCTGTAACTCTTTCTTCATTGTCAGATAGTTTCTAATAACTATACTAGATAGAATAAACAATATCTGTAACTCTTTCTTCATTATCAGATATTTCTCAACAGCTATTCTAGGCAGAAGAAGCAATATCTGTAACTCTTTCTTCATTGTCAATTAGTTTCTAATAGCTATTCTAGGCAGAAGAAACAATATCTGTAACTTTTTCTTCATTATCAGATATTTCTCAATAGCTATTCTAGGCAGAAGAAACAATATATGTAACTCTTTCTTCATTATCAGATATTTCTCAATAGCTATTTTAGGCAGAAGAAACAATATTTTTAATTCTTTCTTCTCAGAAGAAAAACAAATATTACCCTATCTTCATCATTAGATAGTTATTATTCGTGTTTCCTTCACAATGCGAATTATTAATTTGTGTAATATAATGTTACAGATAGTGAAGATTCAGACCATTTAGAATACAGATGATTGTGTTATAAGATCATGAAAATGATTAGATGATTTACGAAAATGACCAAAAATGTACACCATTAACGTAATGAAAAATACGCAATAAGTTACATCAGTAATTGTGATGTCGACTGTGTTCTCTCCTTATCAGTCATGTGTGTTTAAAAAATGAATTATTTATCCAGAATAACACTTGTGTTAAAGAATAATAAGTGTTCAGAGAGAAGAGTTTTGGCTAAAGCTAGAAAAACTGGTAAGCGACATAGTTTTGAAACAGAATTTGACTAGAGGAGACAATATGTAATGTATTAGTACAGCTGAATGCTAATAAGGATCTCAGAATTTCACACTGCGTTAAAGTAAGACATTTCTGTTTCCCTGTCTACCTCCCTCTCTCTTTCTTTATACAACTATAATTATCTCTACGTCCATCCACCCATTTATATCTTTCCTTTCCACCCTCTCCGCCTGTTTGGCAATAACACGTATAACGACGTTCAAACATCGCATTCTAAAATTGACGCTTAACAAAATTTCGGCCCCTCAGTGGCTCAGCGGTAAGTCTGAAGGTTTATAACGCTACAAAAACAGTGTTTTCATACCCGTGGTGGGCACAGCACAGATAGCCCTTTGTATAGCTTTACGCTTAACTACAAACAGACAAATAAAAGTTAAATGCAACAGAACATAACAACAGTTCTTATTCCCCTTCCGCCTATTTTGAGGGTATTTGGATTTTCTTGGTCAAATTTAAAACAGTTCGTTATTTTAACAACGAAGTAAGAAAGTGGTTGCAATAAGCCGGTTACATAAGAATAAGTTTTAATGTAGCTTTGGTCTGCTTCTTTATTTACTTTGTTTTGTAGGGGAATATAAGATCATGTAATAAAATATACAAATCATCTGTTTTAATTATGCTTAGATTACATCACAGAAACATTATTTTAGAATCACACACAAACTTCTCTATCTTCAAATGGCCATGATATTCTGTCATATAGAACCTATATATGTTAGGCTTATCATTTATTTTAGAATTACACACACACACACACTTCTCTATCTTCAAATGCCCATGATATTCTGTCATATAGAACCTATATATGTTAGGCTTATCATTTATTTTAGAATTACACACACACACACACAAACACTTCTCTATCTTCAAATGTCTATGGTATTCTACCATATAGAACCTATATATGTTAGGCTTATCATTTATTTTAGAATTACACACACACACACACACTTCTCTATCTTCAAATGCCCATGATATTCTGTCATATAGAACCTATATATGTTAGGCTTATCATTTATTTTAGAATTACACACACACACTTCTCTATCTTGAAATGTGCATGATACTATACCACGTAAAACCTATATATGTTAGGCTTATCAATTAGAACATAAAACTAGTAAACTCCGTGCTCAAGCTATGCATAATGTTTTAGAAAGAAATAGTTGAAATGTTTCTAAAATTTCATATTTTTCGTGTTAGGTATGGGCCAGTACTTCGCATATTATTTTCATTTTCCTAATAAATTTTGGCATTTTTAAGTGTGCTCCACAAGAAAAGGACCAGTGAACGATAACTTTTATCAAATTACATGCAGCTTTATCGCTAATTTCTGCTGAAATGCATACATATAGGATTTTTGTAAGGTTAGCTTTTCATAGTATTGGTTACTAGAACGATAAACATTTTGTAGTATTTGTTACGAATGATTTGAAACATGCAACGGTTATATGCATATTTATTGTCGCTTATACCTAAGTGGAATCAATAAGAAAAGAAAAAGTTAATATATAACATGAAGATTTGTGTTTTAAGCGCAAAGCTACATAACAGGCTATCTCAGCTGTGCCCACCACGGTAACCGAAAACCAATTTTTATAGTATAGTCTCTCAAGCTTACCACTGAGCCATTGGGCTCTCCCGTTAGGGACCGTAACATGAACTACAAGAAACAGCATAAAAACAGCGACTACATTTTTGTATAGGATATTTCAAACTTATACAATTTCTATGTATTGTTTTAAACGTGAGATGAACAAGTAATCCAATAATGTAATAATTAAATAGAATCAAATACAAAAAAAAAAAAATAACTAGCACAAACTGTTGAGTTGAATTATTTTTGACGTTCAGAGGTAAGTCCCTTTGGTCTTAGATTTTTCATTGTTTTTGTGTGTGTGTGATTTCGGGTTGTTCCAAACGCTAATGATCTTGTTTATTCAACAATTTTGAAGTCAAGGTTTAGAACTATCAGTCCATGTTTGTTTGATACTGAAAGCAGACGTTTCTGGTTCATTATCAGGAAATAGTTTTCGTGTTGCCTTCAAATAGCTTCGTCTATGAATACTTGGCACAGCTTGTGTGTAAAAGTTTCTAGCCAAATACTTTTTTCGTGGCTCACTTGGACTCTTTTCCCGTCTTTTTGTGTTCTAAACTTGCACAGCAGGTGTGCTGTGAATGATGTTATTTCATTGCTCAAGATGTACCTATTATATGTTTGAAAAGTATTGATTGATACGAAGGATGTTAAGAACTAGCATTATATATATATATATGCTGCAAACATGATCATAAAGTTTTACGCCCAAACGTTCACATTATTCTGAATACAGAGTGAATAAGAAAAGGAAAAACTGCCTGATTACCACAGTTATCGTTATGTAGCAAACGAGCTTCTGAGCTACTAGACTCCTATATTTACATCCGCAGTGATGGAAAATAATAAGTTTACAGATAAATCAACAACGTTAATATCTGATTATAGATATTAAAAAAAGTGTCAGACTAATTCTGAAACGCTATTACAACGTTTCTCATTGTACGGGTATCACGCGTTTCCCAGTTGTTTGGAGTGCCGGAAGGTACAAAGTTCGAGCCCGCGATATAACGCCGAACATGTTCCATATTTTCAGTTGTGGACGCGTTGTAAGATTGGCAGTAAATCCCGCTTTTCGGTTAGGATTAGCCGCGGGTACTACTGACTGGTTCTTCTCCCTCTGTTTAGGAGTTGAAAGTTATTCCTGAATTTTTCGGTCTCTAACTTGCCCATTTTGCCCAAGTGTCGTATGAGATGCCATCTTTGAAGATTTCTAATTGAATCTAGCGACTTAGAAAAGTAAATTATTTAAATCATGATTTTTGTTTCACTTCTTTGCAAACTTACACTTTTGAAATATCCAGTCAAAACTAAGTATTAAAAAAAACTTCAGTTTTTCGGAAATATATGTATTGTGAAGTCATCTCTTCTGTGGATTGTCTTTGTTTTATTTCCAACTGCAAGGTTGTTTTAATATATTTCAATGGAATATTTGCTATTCAGATTTATATTTTTGTTCAAACCGCAATTATTCAGTCATTTATACACGGATTACATACTGTTATTAGAAATTTAAGATCTTATAATAAAACTTAAACCGCCCTCTTTTGTTCGATTAACACAACTTACCCGTTCTACATTTCAGTTATATACTACATTTTCTTTTTGTGGTGTGATATACGTGAACACCAACCCTAGAACAAATATGCTTTCTGAGCTGTTTAGAGTTTCCATAAAACTGCGCGTAGTTGATGGTGTCGTTATATCGATTATCAACAGCATTAGAAACCTCATGCTGAAATGTCAGCGGTCACGAACCTTTAAGGATACTTCTCTGCAGTACATCAGTGCTCAATAAAGTGGAAATTAATTAATTCTTAACATGTTCACTACGCTTCCCAACAATTCTTTATTATAAATTAAAGCTCCCCTTTATTCTACCAAAATGTTTCTAAATCTTTGAACAGCTGATGGCGTTAATCCAATTTAGTTTAAGCGAACTGGTGTTGTTTAACGAATTCTAATAACAATTAAACGAACTATTTTTTCCTATTTGCGTTCGAAATGATTCATATTATAATCCAATTATGTTACATAGATAGAAATAAAATTATCTGCAAAAAAAATGTCAGAATAGAGACTATCCCAGAAAAGTTAAATCACATTTTCAGATTAAAGAGGTACATTACTCTGCTTCAGCATTATATTCTACTCTTAAAGGCTATCCGTTTTTCCAGTGGTTTGATAAGAAAGACAAAGAAGAAACAGTACTTGGCTTTGTAGTTTTCACTGTTTAAGGGGCCTGAAATTGGTTTA
Organism: Limulus polyphemus; assembly: GCF_000517525.1. Lineage (NCBI taxonomy): Eukaryota > Metazoa > Arthropoda > Merostomata > Xiphosura > Limulidae > Limulus > Limulus polyphemus. Next base: position 141,833 of record NW_013666913.1, read on the forward strand.
ATATATTAGGGATATTCGAAAAGAACGTAGGTTTACAAAACCTCAATTAAACAATGCAAAAATACTGTACAAAAATGATACAACGAAGTAAACATTATAGTACTTTTAAAATATTAATAATAATTTATATCGGCAACTATTACTGTTATGAACTATTATGAGCCCCTTCTGAACTATTAACTACTGGTAATCCATTGGATACTGTATACCAAAAACCAAAGGTTTTAAAGAAAGCTCAGTCTAGTTTTTTGCATTGGAAATATTTGTACAGCCAGTGATATGTTTGACTCAAATAAGAGATAATAATAGCTACATATTGTACAAAACAACAACACTTTATAAGTGATGACATTTGAAAGATTTCTTATTACAGTTGTCATTTATGGCATGCTCATATTCTGAAAACATTATCACTGTATATTAAGGTTACCCACACCAAAGAAAGGGGAAAACGTTTGTTACAAACTATCCAAAATTAATTGGTTGGGTTAAATTTATAAACATCGTTGTTTTTTGTAGAGCAAAGTCATATTGAGTTATTTGCTGTATCCACCGCGGGAAATTGAACCCCGGGTTTTAGCGTTATAAGTCTGTAGACTTACCGTGATATATTTTTGTTATGCCTATTCCACAAATGTGTTGCTCTTTATCTGCACAGCTTGGGTTCCTCATTCGTGCTGATTGGATGCTCCTGAAAACAACATATCGGCCTTTTATGATCCTAGGTTAAATCGATAAGCATCTTTACACATCAATATATTTTTCTTCTATCTATTCCACAGATGTGTTGTTCTATATTTCCTGCACAGTTAGGGTACCTCATTTGTGCTGAGAGATTCTCCTGAAACCAACATACTGACATTTTATGATACCTACCCCATGAAATAAAAATGTTGTGTTATCGTCAGTATTCATGAAAATGTTAGATACATTAATGCATAACTATAGTAGTTTGGAATCTATTTGTAGGGGTACACAACCTATTACCTTGTAGATATAACACTGTTGCTACAACTCCTCTCACAAGGATAGAAGCCAACTACCTGAGAAAATGACATATAATTGCTAATTGAGGCCCATTTTGTTTATAATTAGAAGCCCAAAACTAAAAATAGAGATCGGTAATAAGATATCTGAGTTGAATAGGTCCAAGTTATATTAAAAAGTCGTGTTACCAGTTTTGACTCCAAAAAGTACCTTGATGTTTCTCTTCTGAAACTCCCAACTAGTCTAAGTTAAGATATTTATGTGGTAAAGTCACACTGTTTGGATATCCATCTCCAACAAAGCGGCTTTGTATTTCAGATTTTAACTCCAGATCTGTGAAGGAAATTAGGCATGCCAGTTTGTGATAAATATTACACACACACACATGAATAGCTGAGGTAGGAACTTTGGACATTTGTAACGTTAAGTTATTCAGGGATCATGCAAGAAGAGCTTAATCGCGAAGAATGGATTACTGAATTATTTGTATTATGCTTTCCTTGTTTTGGAGATTCATTGTGGCCCATCCTGTATTTCTTTAATTAGTACTAGCGACTTGCACCCATTTCATTCTTCGGTTACAATGTTACTTTACTTACACTCATAAGCTATTAACAATAGTTATTGATTTAGATCAAGGAATTGTTCACTCTAAATTTAATACAAATTATATTTCGATGGATACGTACTTATGGATGATCCTGTATAGAGGGATCTAATTACTTCAAAATATTTTGTGATAAATAAAATATAAAAGATTTGAAGAAAGTATTAAACAGCAGTAGATTTTTGTATAAAAAATAGCTAGTGATAAAATGCTCTAACTCTTATTACTTTCAGTGTGTATAAATGTATATGTAACATATTCGAAGAAACAGCCAGACACAAGTATAAGAAAAAATGTACAAGCAGACATTTACAGAGCTATGCGGAAAGGAAAGCATAGTGCGCGTGCGCACATCTCATTGATTGCTTTTGCACAATATTGGCACAACGCAGGGAAGAGATAAAATCTACAGGGCGAACTAAAAGGAGTTTCCCTTTACTCAGTATATCAAGCAATGTGAAGTAACACTAGAACAAAACAGAAAGATGAAAGCGAGTAATGATGAGAACCTATAGCTCAAAGGTAATTTGTTTACCGGCTACTATTATTATTAGATCTTTAATGAATAAAACCATTTCCTTGTTTTTTGGAGTGTGTTTGAATTTCGCGCAAAGCTACACGAAGACGATCTGAGCTAGCCTTCCCTAATTTAGCCGTGTAAGACTAGAGGGAAGGCAGCTAGTCATCACCACCCACCGCCAACTCTTGGGCTAATCTTTTACCAACGAATAGTGGGATTGCCCATCACATTATAAGGCCCCCACGGCTGAAAGGGCGAGCATGTGTGGTGGGACGGGGATTCGAACCCGCGACCCGCAGATTGTGAGTCGAACGCAATCGACCATGCCGGGCCACCATTTCTTTCTTAATGAGTATTCACATCATTTTCTACTCGCTTACCTATTTTTTGGCGCCATTTACTGTAAGAACCGTATGATTACTATTTACATGCCTATATAATTCTGTCTATCTTTTTTATTATTTCGTACTATTTTGTTCTCCACAAAAAAGTAAACCTTTATAAAATATTTAAAGCTTGGACCGTGGCGACCTTCTTTCAACAAAACTTATTTAATTCACGTATTCTTGATAGTCATATGAGGCTTAAGATCCAAACGCACTACGTTTCGTTTGTTTGTAAGCAATAATTATTCACAAACACCGAAATATTCCACACTCATTTAAAGAATCCACACACAACGTCTGCAAGCCCTGTTTGGCGGAATTAGCCAAGCTAATATTAGTATGTTTGCGTATTAATTATGCATGGTATTGAAATGAAACATAGATTCAATTGGAAGTTTCTTATGGACTAGCTTTTTATCCTATATATAAATATTTATATTTGCGTACTCATATATATATATATATATATA
>NW_013666913.1:145016-149106 GCF_000517525.1 Limulus polyphemus
AACTTATGTACTAGTACTTTTAACCTTAATACTAATTAAATTATTTAATTATTGTACGTACTACATATATATATATAATATATAATATGTATATAATAACTAAAACAATAAATAAACCGTAGCAAATTATTGTAAACAATGAGTCGTTCATAAAGAAAACATAATAATATGCCTTATGAAATTAAATAAGTTCACCTAAATGTTTATGAATTTGAAAGTAATTTGATCAATTGAAAGAAAATCATATATTCTGATAAATACTTATTATGGAATTAATGAGATTTATGGATTTATTATTATTTGGTCGAATACGAAGAGTAACACCCACTGTGTTTCGATATCATGTTGAATTAGGGATATGAGTTAATCAAACTCATTGTTGAATTCGTTTTTTTTATTTTTGTCATTTTTATCACGATGAACTTACGAAACGAGAAAAATATGCTTCTACGAAGTAGAAAAAATTCAGAATGTTAGACCAGATATGGAAAACAGCTAAGGAAAGAATATAAAGCGAAAGGAAGACATTAAAGTAACGATTTGAATTAATAATAATACATTAACATCCACTTGTTTATAAATATCCCTAATTACAAACAGGGTTGCACAATGTTTGCTTGTAAACACTAAAGAAATATCATGTATTTATTTAGAGAACTCAGGTTATTTCTTAATTCTTTTACGTTTGGAACGCGTGTTTTTATTAAGCACTAATGTTTTGCTCGAAAAATAATTTACATAATTAAGTAATAAAACCTTTGAGCTGTGTTTAAAAGTGCTTTATATAAAGAATGTCACTTCTAGAGTGACAATAACGAAGAGGAAGTCCTTCGTGATTATTAAGATGATTTTTGTCCAGTTATTGAAGAAGACAGTTTCACACAGTAAGCAGCAACGATTCAAATTATGTACTAGATTGAAAACTAAGATAAAAACTATTTCCTCTTTATTTTTTGTGGATTACAGGTTAAAAAAAAAACAAATGTGTCAAACGAACTTGCATAAAATCTGTGGTATTCAGTTGATCTGCTGTGCTGAGTTTGATAAAGATGTCTGAGCAGAAATATATAGAATTTGAAAATAACTAAGGTTAAAAGTAGGTCCCTTTTCTTTAAGAACTGAAACACCGAGCAATCTCTGCTGCAGCCTGTGAAAGTCGTCCTGCTTATTACGAAGCTCGCGACTATCGTGCACAGTTTATGATATTAGTTCTTTATATAATTACACGTTTTCGGATAAAATAGAAACCATATTACGCAAATTACGTATAAAAATAAGTTAACATATAAAACAATTAATTATCCATACTTTATCGTAAATCAAATCGGTTTGCGCTAATATTTAGATACTTCGAAATTCCGCATCCAATATAAAAATATAAATATAACAAAACAATATAACATATGCAATTATACACTGCCTGGAGCTCCTTTACAAAATGTATAATAGAGTCGGTAAACTTTAATTAATGTAGGGATGGCTAACATACTCAATTGGCATAATACAAATATACACGCTAAAAAATCAACAATGACAGAGAGTTTTACTTTAAAAGCTGATTGACACGAGGGAACATTGTTATTTCTTGTTCAAAATTCACCAAGTTTCTTCTGAATATTCATGTTGACAAGCCTTAAATGAATTTTTTTTGGCGGGGTGGAGCATTTGTGTGATGCTAACAAATTATTTTTTAACAAAAGATGAGTCATTGGAGAATCAAAGAACAAAACTTAAATAATTACCATATAATTCAGTATCTGTCTTTGGAAGATAACCAACATCAAAAACAACCTCATTAGACTGGATGAAAGAGTCCAAAAAGGGAGATGAAAACAATTTTCTATTTATGTAATAAATGCTTTGTTGGTACTGTGTATTAAGAAATTTAAGAAAATAATTAATTTGACTTTTAACCCTAAATTCGCGACTTAACCAGCCAAAAATTTCTAAAATGTGGCGATCAATTTTCACATTATCAGATCCGGTAGAACTAATTTTTCACTTTCGATTATTTTATTGTGTATTCTTTTGACTAAAAGTTCTCTAAACCAGCATAAAAATTCAAACTATTTGTCAAAGTTGCCCTATATTGAGGAAATCGGTTACTTTTTTCGATGTAAACTTGTCCATAGACGTAAATGTTTAAGCGCAAACAGTAAACAGAAGTATTTCAATAAGAACAGTAAAAGACAAAGTTCACAAGATGACCTTTACAAAATGCTTTAGTGAAGGGAAGTGTGAATGAGCTCATTAGCATCTGAATCACATTCTTGAAGGTCCAAAAGAGTAACAGATTTTGCTTTCGAAGCAAAAGAAGCTGAAGAGACGTTTTCTTTTCACCTCTAATTTTCTTCGTATTATTTACTTTGAAAATATATTTTCCCTATTTTACTTGATAAGTTTCTTTCAATGAATGTTCCATAGTGGTCACAATGACTGCATTTTTTTTGCAAATAAAACACCTTTCATACGAGGCATAGGATCGTCTTCTGAAATTACCATAGTTTTCTACATTAGTTTTTTTTACCTTTAAAAATAAAAAAATAAAACAGAAAAAAGCAATCTGCTTTTGTCTGGAAAACGGAAAATGTTGATCAGAAGAAAGGCAAATAATTTGAATAACTCTTCAGTGGAAAAACTTACTGACAGTTCGTATTCAGAGAATGGAAACCTCAAGCCACAGCTATCATTCTAGAACATTAGGATTTACTAAGAATGTTCTAGAATATTCTTAGTAAATCCTAATGTTTTCCGGATGCTTAAATACTCCAAATGTATCATCAATCAGGACCTAATTAAGTCAAACTAGGGTAATAAAATAACACATTTTTCAGTCAGTAAATATTTAATAGCAAAATCAATAGACTTAGAAAGGGGTTCCTTCGAGTCTTTGATTTAATTTTTACTAGACAAAATTCCTTTAATTGATTTCCTTGCCAGATTATCCACTAGATAGATTATATTATTAGTATTATTTCCCTCTCGCCACATGAAAATCCACTATTCACTGGTGATCGAATATATATATATATATATGTATATGGCCAAGTTTTCTTACTAGAAATCATTAATTCTTCTCATCGTGAAAGCATAGGTCACATATATTGTATCGGTAGAGGTTACTATTGAAACTTATGAGAGTATTTTTAGGGCGTGGGTCTGTGGTTAGAATGTGGGGCTGTGAATCCTAGGATCCCTGGTTTGCGTTATATGGTCGAAAATATCACTCACTACACTTTTGGGCCATGACTGCGTTATAAGAGTGATCGTGAAATCCTGCTATATGATTAGAGTAGTCAAAGGGATAGCGATGGGTAATGTTGGCTAGCTGTATGCCCTCTAGCTTATCATTTCAGAGATACGGAGGGTTAGCGCACATAGCCCTTGTGTAACTTCGTGTGAATATCCGAAATACATAGAGTTTTATATATGAGCTCCCGATTCTCAATATATATAGCAAAAGGAGGTAAATAATATAAGCTTTTTTCCACTTTTCTATGGCTAAGTTTGTAGTACACGCTTCAAATGAAACAAAACGATCCTAAATCTGGCACAAATGATCCTAAATCTCGTGTTTTAGAAAGGGCTGTGACAGAAGACAGAGGCCAAGTTCTGTAGCAGCAAAATGGTAAACCATTAGCCACAGAAAGTTTAATACGGAAATAGAAAAACTGTGGGATCTTTGTTGTTTGTAAAGAGCTGATAAATGATATATGCTTTTTGTTCAGCCGAAGGAAAACTCGTTGTAATGTGTGATATGTCCACTTTATTCGACCGTAGGGAAACTCGTTGTAATGTGTGATATGTCCTCTTTATTCGACCGTAGGGAAACTCGTTGTAATGTGTGATATGTCCTCTTTATTCGGCCGTAGGCAAACTAGTTGTAATGTGTGATATGTGGCCCGGCATGGCCAGGTGGTTAGGGCGCTCAACTCGCAATATGCGGGTCGCGGGTTCGAATCCCCGTCACACCAAACATGCTCGCCCTTTCAGCCGTGGGGGCGTTATAATTTGACGGTCAATCCCACTATTTGTTGGGAAAAGAGTAGTTCAAGACTTGGCGATGGGTGGTGATGACTAGCTGCCTTCC
>NW_013666913.1:150122-175624 GCF_000517525.1 Limulus polyphemus
CAAACAAACAAACAAATGTGTTATGTCCTTTTTATTCAGCCACAGGCAAACTCGTTATAATGTGCGATATGTCCACTTTATTCGGCCGTGTATAAACTCGTTGTAATGTGTGATATGTTCTCTTTATTCAGCCGTAGGGAAACTCATTGTAATGTGTGATATGCCCTCTTTATTCGGCCGTAGGCAAACTCGTTGTAATGTGTGATATGTCCTCTTTATTCAGCAGTACGCAAACTCGTTGTAATGTGTCAGATGTTCTCTTTTTTTCAGCCGTAGGCAAACTCATTGTAATGTGTGATATGTCCTCCGTATTCGGCCCTGTACAAACTCGTTCGTACATATGGTATACGCTGGTGGCTCAGCGGTAAGTCTGAGTGCTTATAACACTAAAAAATCGGTTTCAATACCCGCGATAGGCAGAGCATAGATAGTCTGTTTTGTAGCTTTGAACTTAACGACAACCAAACATATGACGTAAAGTTACTCTTTCTAGCACGCGCTACATACTTGTCCCCTTCAGCGGTAACTTGAGGATCTTACATCGTTAAAGTCCGAGGTTCAATTCGCCACGGTGGACACAACAGGTAGCTGAATGTAGCTTTGCGCTTGCGTTTTTTTACAACAGAATTAGTACAATGATTCCGAAATAGCGTTGCCCCCCAGTGGCACAGCGGTATGTCTGCGGACTTACAACGCTAGAAACCAGGTTTCGATACCCGTGGTGGGTAGAGCACAGATAGCTTATTGTGTAGCTTTGTGTTGAACTTCATACAAACAAACAGAAGCAGATTGTAATATTTATAACCGTAATATACAGAGAATAGAGGTTTGTATGTTTGTTTTTTTAAGTTTCTCTACCATGGTCTGTATAAAACATATTTTATTATTAAGATAATTCAACTCTCGCTGTATTCATATATTGGGTACAGAAAAAGCAAACCCGTTATTGTTAAAACTATTTTCTCGCAACACGTAACATACAGCTGCCTTTCAGTACAAATGTTACAGAAACACGAGTAAAAAAACCGTGCTTAGTGTGATGTAGTTTTTTATTTAACACCTTAGGTGACATGCAACCTGCGACGGAGAACGAATCTCCTGAGACAACCGCGTCCAATCTGCCTGAGCCAGAATCAAACCATAATCAAAGCCAAACACCACAAAGAACTCTCTCTGATGGCGCAACCAAAGACAGGGAAGGAGAAGAAGCTAGCCAGAGTGATAGGTCATTCCTTCAGGACAGTGGAGGATATCAGTGGTGTTTGGACGATGAATGTGACAAGTACGTTGGTTTTTCCAAATATATTTCTATCTATTAATAATTTGTTAATACATTCTAAGAATTAAAGGTATGAATGAGGGTGTAATTTCAATATCAACACTCCATGTTAGAAAAACGGTGAAATTCCTTCACCTGAAGATGTAAGTAAACGAAACAAATGCAACTATTGAGAACGTAAATTATTTAGGTGCTTCTCGTGTATTAATAATTCACATCCCTAAAGGTGTAACTGTACACCTTTTGTTTTATATTTCCTTAGTGTTTGGTTTACCAAATAGGCAGTTATTTTTCCAGATTAACCTATGTGGCAAGTTTTATTATAATTCTATATACATATTAAAGGTAAATGAAGACAAATATTTTACAATTTCATTTTCTGGATTTGGCCTAAAAATCTGTTACAAATTCGAGAACATCAGCGCTAGGATTATAGACTCTATGGTTGGTGCCAATCCTAGCTATTTTAACCATCATCTAGGTCAGTTGAACGGGGAAGTTCACGTTCCTTTGATGCGACGTTTCATGTACGTTTGAGCGTGAATTGTTTAGCTACCTGAGCTACAGTTTGATTGGTTGGAATTTTACTTGTTTTCAGCTCAGTCTTGATTTTAGTTTCAATCAGTAAATTCATCTATTGTTGTGGCTTTCTTGACTGTGTAAGCCAGCCGACGAGTGTGATTTAATATAAAAGTGCTTTACTTTCTTCAAGTTTAAGCTTACTTATATTTTGGGTTTATGTGTTGTTGTTGTCTCCTTCATTCGTCACTTACATCTTTCCTGTTATTCTGCGGGTTTTAACTACTCGTTAGTTAATCATTAATTAAGTATAATGTTTTATAATGTAGGTTTTTTAGGATTTTTATTGTAAGAATAGTTCTCAAAATAAATTATCTGCTTTAAATTAAAGTGACTCTTACTGATGTGCCTCTACCTTAAAATTACTAATGTTTGGGCTTTTATTTTAAAACGACTCATACTGAAGTGATTCTGCTTTAAAGAGAATAATATTACGATGAATCTACTTTACAATGATTCTTATCGGAGTGCTTGTGGTTTACAATGACTGATATTGGAGCATTTCTTTGATATGATGCTTGCTGTACAATTGTCACTAGTCAGCTTTGTTATCAGGTTTTTGAGCATATCTGTTTAAGATACACTCTTGCCCAAATTGTTTGCATATTTTGTGAGAAATAAGAGCATCGTACTCTAACAACCTCCACAAGGCAACGTAGAATGCTGTCGATGAGGTTATTGTTGTAATTCCTCGTGATTTCATCCCAACTTGTGCATAGAAGGCACTGCAACTCTGCTAAAGAAGCTGGATTAGGGTCGTGGTTAGCAATTTTTCGGTTCAGTTCTGCCCAACAGTTCTCAATGTGATGCCTATAGGAGGTACCATTAGCGTTTCCCTGGAGGATATGAAGAGCAGTTTTTCCACCTGATGAATAGCTGCCGAAACATATACTGCACCACCTCCTGTGTGCTCTGTGTAAGAAAAACAGTCCTCCGGGCAAACGACGAAACTAATCCTACCATCAGCTTTTTAACAAGCTGGAAACAGGACTTATCTGAAAAGATGATATGTTGGCAGTATTCTAATTGTAAGTTGGCACGCTGTCGTGCCCAAGTAACATGGTGTCGGTGGTGAATTCTGGTTAATATCGGTTTGCAGATAGCCTTTTTTGCAAAGTAATTTCGTATGGCCAGTCTCCCATTCATTGTTTTTCTGGATACCCTAGGATGAATATGTTCGTGCCATTCCTGTCGTAAAGTGTTGCAAGACCTCTTTCGACCTTAACGTGTTAACCTGATCAAAACACGGTCATCTCGAGTAGTAGTTTTTTCGGCGTCTATCATTAGACTTTCCTTGAACAAAGTTTCCTGTAATCCGTTGCCGTTTCAGGATTCTGGACACGGTACGATAAGGGTACCCTACTGTTCAGGCAATCTCCGTTTGCTTCATACTATTTCTGGACAGTTGAACAATTTTTACGCCCTATAACTTCTGGCACGTGACGAGGCATGACTCTAAACTAAATACAGATAAATTGTCTGAACAAAGCGTTGATCTGTTTCGAAAAAGATTATGCCAAAAGCACACCCGTTTATACAAAACAGGTGTGTATGTGTGTTTTAACGAAAAAATTCTCAAAGCAACTTATACAGACTAGAATAACAACTCGTACATGTTTGTCAGATCATATGCTACCTTCTATGTTACTACTCGGGCATTTACTCAATAACTACTCCTTGCATATAGACAATAACATCAATATCGAACAGCATGCAAGCACTTTAGCCAAGACTGTAGGTTTCGTTTAATGACTCATAACGAAGTACTTTTGCTTAAAGTGTTTAATATTCGAATTTCTTTACTTTAAAATTACTGTCATTGGTGTATTCCTGCTTTAAAAATAACTTATGTTGGAGTTCTTCTGTTTTAAAATAACCAATGTTGGGGTTCTTCTGCTTTAATTTAACTCATGTCAGAGTTCTTCTGCTTTAAAATACTCATGTTAGTGTTTTTCTGCTTCAAAATAATTGATATTGGAGTTATCTGTTTAAAAATAACTCATGTCGCAGTTCTTCTACCTTAAAATAATCAATGTTGAAGTTCTTCTGCTTTAAAATACTCATGTTAGTGTTTTTCTGCTTCACAATAATTGATATTGGAGTTATCTGTTTAAAAATAACTCATGTTGCAGTTCTTCTACCTTAAAATAATCTATGTTGAAGTTATTCTGCTTTTAAATAACTCACATCGGTGTTTTCTGCTTCAAAATAATTCATATCGGAGTTCTTCTTTAAAGTAATACATGTTGGAGTTCCGCTTTAAAATAACTCACGTTAGAGTTATTCTGCCTTAAAGTAATCAATGTTGGCGTTCTTGTATTTTAAGGTGATTCTTTTTGAAATGCATATTTTGTTAACTACTTCTTATTAATATACATTACTTGTGTAGTGCAGTTGTTAGTTTATGAATGAAATACATCAGGTACCTTTAAGGCTTTGAACGCTGAAAGCTATCGAAGTATTGCAAAATTAATAGGCCTAAAATTTAGACAAAAAATTTAGTTTTGTGTGATTTTATACATTAGCTATATCCTGGGATTAAAAACCAACGAATATGTACATCAATACCAAGTGTATAAATTAATTAACAAATCTAATTAAAATTTTATACTATTAAAATCGAGTTTGAGATTGTTTTAGCGCAAAACTACACAATAAGTTATCTGCAATCTGTTCACAACGAAGAATCGAACCCTGGATTTTAGCTTTGCAAGTTCTTTACCCTATTTTTGACACACTAGGGGACATTAAAATATAGAGTTGTAATAAAAAACCGAGTAGAATACGACGTTCAAGTGGTTTATATTAGAGTTACTAGTGTATACTTTTGTCAACGACATGGTTAGGCACTCACTATGGTTAGCTGATGAGCATGATGGTGGGTAAAACAAAATACGCGACCTAGCCAACTAATGAATGAATATTTGTTGTAAAATTCTTGTCAATGCTTTAAGTGTAGCTACCAGTTTGGCCGCCAATTTTGATTTCATTCCTTTAAGTCGCACATTCAATCTTATTTTGTCCGCACCTTTTTTTCACACCTAATGTGTTTTTGATTAGATATCATTAAAGCTAAAAACTGCACAAAGGGCTACCTTCGCTGTGTCCACCATGGGGATTGAACCCCGAATTTTAGTGTATAAAAGCCCTCAAGCTCACTGCTAAGGCACCATTGAGCATTGGGCAAAGAGAGAAAAGTATAATTTTATATTTAAAAGTATGCCCCGTATCCCCGCAATTGCAAGGAGGAGAGCCAAATAGGAGTCCCGAAGAGCCTGATAAGCTTAATAATTTCAGACAAGGGGGAGGGGAGACATACAATTTAATTTGTTTGAACTAAAGGGTGGTTATACTATTCTTTTAAGTTAATGATATCAATCAGCCAGAATCGTAACTACAATTATAGGGAAATAAATGTAGTGCGTCCAATTACATTTTATGTGGGGGAGAGGCCATCTTTTACAGTTACGCCACTGCCTGTATTGTTTCTTTATACAAAGGAAAAATACGTTTTCTTCCTGTAAAAACAAGTTAAAATTAACCTATACTTCATAAACAAATGTTCTATTTTACTTCAAAATAAAATATTTTTCTTATTCAGATCAAACCCAGAAAGTAGAAACTAATGAGCGTTTCCAAGACCTTTATCTTCAACACATTATTCTGCATGTAGAGCGAATGAAAACATAATTCATCTCATGTTGAATATATACACACACATGCTATGTTTATATATTTATAAGATGTTTTTACTGTGTTTAGAGAATTGAACTTAAGCCTAATCATGGACCAGAACATCACCACAATATCGCCTGATCAAGACAGCTTAAACTACGACCAAATTTCCTTGCATCTGGATGCCAGTTTGGCAGAAATCGACATGGAGACGTTTCGCTCAGAGGACATAAATTCTCTTCTGAGCCTTCCGGGTGTATGCAGCATCGGAAGTGACGAAGAAGTTCTCTCTCTCGTAGAGAACTGCACTACAGCCTCACATACGTTTGCGAACGGCTTTGAATTAGAACGTTCTGTCAGGTATGTGACAACAAGGGGAAAGCTGAATTAACATTTACGGTAAATGTTCAGCTTTTTTCGTTGAAATTAGAAATATTTATAGTTAGTTTTTTCATTTGGGAAAACAAAAACATTTTTGTAATTTCACAAACTAAAACTTCTCTATTTTTATTTACTACTGTTAGATTTGTACACTACCCTTTTTTATTTATAATTAGTTGTGTTACCCGGCGTTGCCCGGGTTTTCGAATAAAAGAAAACCTACTCTCTCTGTTCCCTCGTTCTTTGTTTCGATAGGTTTCAATATTTTGTGAATTTATGAAAAACAACAACCTTAGGTTTGATTTTTGAAAATATTCTACGAACCTGTTTTAAATAAAAGCTTCCTTATGAACGATGTTTTTACTGGCAAGGATAAATGGAGAATATTTCGATCATCTTATACACCTATGAATACCCGTTCTGGCGAACAGGATAAGCCTAGCTCTATTCCCCCATCCCCTGTCACCCCTCCTCAAATATTAAAATTTCAAACGTAAATATGTATATAATATTATGCTTGCTTTTATATAAATGTAATACATTTTTATGAATGTGATACCGTATTTACATTATGACATTGATGTATGAAATATACTACAAACAAAATGCAACACTGTACTTTAAATTTATGTAGGAAAAGAAAAAAAATTCCAAAGAAAAAAAAAGTAGATTTGTTTGTTTGTAATTATGCACAAACCTACACAATGGGCTATCTGTGCTCGAAACTCGTTTTCTAGCGTTGTAAGTCCGCAGACATAACGCTGTGCCACTGGGGGGCAAACAAAAAGTAGAATAGAATACATTCGCTGACTTGACATTAATCTCATTTTACACAATACGTATTTTAATGTAAGCCTTAGTATTTTCACGTAGTCTATTTTATGGTAGACAGCATAATTTTATGTTATAGGTCAGGCCACCTGTGTTTGCTTTCTCAAACTAAACGTGCTAATTCTCCATACATTTCTTTTGTGTGTGACGTTCAATATATGATGTATTATTAGAAGTATAGTTAATAAACTATAACAAAATAGGCCTCTCTATATTGATGGTAATAAAAAAGAAATACAATTTCCTGATTCAACCCATCTTCCACCTCATGCAAGCGCTCTACCAGTTACGCTGACTTGGTTTTAATTTCATTGTACACAATAAGAATTATAATTTAAGCCTTACTCTTTTTACGTAGTCAATTTATGACAGACGGAATAATTTCATTTCATAGGCTAAGACTACTGTTTACTTTTTCAGACGCGACATTATAATTCTGCATAAATTTCTTTTGTGTGTAAGGTTAAATATATGATGTATTAGTAGATGTATAGTTAATGATATAAAAATAAATAGGCTTATAATGCCTTATTGTAAATTAAATGTTAACTCAAACTTACAAAAATTTCATGTCTGCGTAAAATTTATTCGTGTAATGTATATGTTAACGATAAAATTAGCAGTTCGGCTAGCAGACGATAGACGCGTATATCAACGAAAAATTGTCGTTTTGTGCACCTTCACGTGAGAAAAGTGTGAACCCGGCGGACAAATAAGTAATCAAGCAAGCAAACAAATAAACAGTGAGATTTTGAGTTTTTTATATAGATACTTTTGTTAGAGTTAATACCAGAATTCCGATGGAACATTAAAAATTTCACACCACATTGAAATATAAAATAATGGAGCAATAATTTTAATATCTATATGGTAAGTTCTGTACTTACTTAATATCTATGAAGGCTGGCATGGCCAAGTAGTTAGCTTGTCATGCTGTGTATTGAAGTGTCCAGGGTTCGAGACGTAATGTCACTGAACACGCTCCACACTTTCAGCTGTAGACGCGTTATAAACGTAACAGTCAGTTCCTTTATTCAGTTCAAAGAGCCAGTTTGTTTGTTTGTTTATTGAATTTTGCACAAAGCTATTCGAGGGCTGTTTCTAATTTAGAAGTGATAGACTAGAGGGAAGGCAGCTAGTCAACACCACCTACCGCCAACTCTTGGACCACTCTTTACCAACGAAAAATGCTCTCCCCCCTTCCAATTGAAAGGGCGAGCATATTCGATGACGGGATTTAAAGAACCAGACAAAGTTGTTGTGTGGCGGCGAGTACTGCTGATGACTAGCATCCTGCTAGTCAGTAGTTCAAATTTAGGATTATATCAGAACCTTAGAGATCATGATCTTTCCGCTTAGCCCATGTGTGCATGAGGTGCCTATCAGGTTTAAGATTCCAGTTTCCAATATCTCGCCCCCCGGTGGCACAGTGGTATGTCTGCGGACTTGTACCACTAGAAACCGGGTTTCGATATCGGTGGTGGGCAGAGCACAGATAGCTCTTTGTGTAGCTTTGTGCTTAATATCAAACAACAACAAAACAACATACTCCCAATATCTTTGATTACAACTAGTCAAATACTGAACCGCAGATTTTTTGTTTGGTTGAAATGTTGACCAGTACTTTCTTTACCCTTAAGCAAAATTGTTATCGAACAGCAAGAACAACAACAACAATACAAGTAATTCTTTTTCGATTTTCCAGTGGACTAAAATTTGATATTAGCTTTTAGATCCTAATGTGATGAGGGTATATTAATCTGGTTGATAGTTGTATTTTTAATTCAGTATTTACAAGTTGGAATTTGTATACTTAAAGGGGCCTGGAGTGGGTATAGTGGTTAACATGCTCATACATGAATCTGAAGGTTCATAGTTTGCATCCTGTTGCCGTAAAATCGCTATGGGCGCTTTGGGGCCATAGATGAGCTATAAGAATGACAGTTATATCACATTATTTAGTCGGACAAGAGTAGTCGAAGAGTTGGCTGTGGGTGTTGTTAAATAGTTGCTGCCTTTCCTTTAATCTATGATTTCCAAATTAAGGAGAGCTATGCGCTTATAGCGAAATTTGTTACACAAACAAAGCAGCTAAAAGTAACAAAACGCCTTATAAAAGTCAGTAAAGAGGTTTTGAAAAGTTGCGAATGCCACACAATGGTGAATGGGAATTAGAAATGTTTACTTCTTGGTTGATCGGTTGGAAAAAATATAAGATTTATTAATGAGATTCAGTATGTGTACCTACTAATAAGTAACGTAAAACTCACATAATTTAAACCTTTATTTACTCTGACGTAAATTCTTACTTTCTGCTTGTACTTCGGTGGCTCAGCGGTAAGCTTGGGGGATTATAATTCGATCCACGTGGCGGACATTGTGCAAATAGCCTGTTAAAATAAATAGATGTTTAAATACAACGAACAAATGCATAAGTATATGTGTTTATCACCCAATACCATATATTTGTACACTTGTAAGGTGTATGAGATAAGAGAAACTATTCATAATGAGGATGGCATGGCCAGATGGTTTGTGCGCTCAACCCGTCGCGGATTCGAATCCCCATCCCAACAAACATGCTCGTCCTTTCAGCCTTGGGGCGTTATAATCTGACAGTCAATCCCACTATTCGTTGGCAAAAGAGTAGCCCAAGAGTTGGCGTTGGGTAATGATGACTATCTGCCTTCCCTATAATCTTTAACTACTAAATTAGGGACGGCTAGCGCAGCTAGCCCTCGTGTAGCTTTGCGCGAAGTTCAAAACAAACCCAACTAAATCATAATGAGGAAGTAAAAAGGGAATAATGAGGTTAGCTGCATTCACTATACACACGCTATTTGTTAACTAACAAACTATTTTACGAAAGATTTCAAGTAGTTCAAAAATAAGGGCGGCTGTACTTGGGACCTTGAAGTCTGTGACTTAGTCATTTAGCTTATGCCACATAAGGTTTCCTCAAGTTGAAAATACCAAATACTTATTCCACTACAGAATGAAGGGGAGGGAGGAGTACAGCTAGCCATCATCACACGTCACTCATGTAGCTACTCGTAACCACATGAATATTGACTGTTATATATATAACACCCTCCCCCCTCTGAAAATGAGTAGCATTTTTATCAGGACATCGCAGATCGTACTTTGAACATTTTGATCCACAGCCCAGCACATTAATTTGAAGGTATAAATATCTTCATCTTCAATACCCTTGATAATATTCTAAGGTGCATGTTTAACCTCATTGTACTTTTAAACTTCAGAAAGATACCATTCGAAAATACACCTTTTATTAGATTGCATTTTACACAACAAATGAGAATTCCTCGTAATTTTATATCTCTGATTTTGTTGCAAAAAAACGTTAAATCTTAAAATCGGTAAACTCGTCCCAGTATGTTGGTCCCAATATTTTCATGTGTTTTGGTAACTAAAAGAAAGTGTACTGCTCCTGTTCTGCATTTGAAACCTATTTTATTCGTTTGTCCTTCATGTGCGACATTGTCTTTGGTATGTTTTTGATTCAAACATATAAAGTACTTTAATTTGCCATCTAGATTAATATCTGATAGGCTATCAATTATCTATATTAAGCCTGATTACGTTATATTTACCAGTTCTCACAGCTTGTCAGAAGAAGAGTCTGCAGAAGGCTTCATTTCTAAAGATGAGCCACTTTTCTCTCCTGCGAAAGAACCATTAAATGCTAACAATACATCAGTGGATAGTATAGACTACACGTCTTTGGACGAACAGAATATCGCCGTTACCTGTCAAGCTAATAAAAGTAATTATACTATTGCATTTGAAGGGAGCGGGACTCAGCTGTCAGATGATTCGGACGTTGCTTTGGAGATGAAACAAAACAAGGACAAAGTTCCACGGCCAATCACCGGTTGTCATCAATCCAAGAAAATGACTTACAATTCCACTGTGCAGCATGACTTGTCGTACACAACCTGGGGAAAGGTGAAAAATTATAAACAGCTGATTCGCCCTGCACTCTATGCCAAGCCTCAACGTTCTAGAAGCAAAAGTCTTCCAAGTCTGTTTAAACGCTCTTTAGTATTGACAGACAAACAATTTGGCGAATGGGGATTTAAAATAAACCCGGTTAAACGCGTTCCTGTTTACGAGCTTCACAGTAGTTGTTATGGTTCTCTCCAAGGAAGTGACGCTAGAGACAACAAACATTCTGTTCCTTTGTTCAAATTGTTCATCAAAAGCAAAACTTCCTTGGGTTCAGCGTCAAGTAGTTGGTCTGGATCTGTAGAAAGCATGTTATCGTATCCTGCTATTCACTCCAACGAAAATACTATTGACAATGATGAGAAAAATGTACGAAAGGCCAGAGGAGTACGCGGTGTAAAAGCCCACAATCTCCAGTTTGAAAAAACCCGTGACAAGTATATAAGTGGTCCTCTACATTTAAATCAAGTTTCGAATTGTAATAATCAAGAAACAGAAATCAAGGTTTCTAAGAATCTCAGAAAACGACCATCACAGCCAACAACACATGTTCAAAATGTCCACGAACTTAATAACAACCTAATACAAACATTTCTTAACAACAACACTAGTGCAGCTGACAAAGATATGCCTAAGAATATTAATCGCAAACAATCTTCGTCAGAGAGTGATGACAGTAGCTCTCAGTATTTTGAAGATAGTTTAGTAGACGGTCCTTTGATACAACATACTCCCACGCATTCTTCAACTATCAAAGAAGAAGAAAACGAACAACTAGACACTGATTCGGTTAATGGGGATGAAACCATGAGAGACAGCAAAGATCCATTTGGCAGTGATAACAGTACATCGGAGGAGGGAACTATTACCAAAAACAACGCTATGCAACATATACCAGAAGCGACAAAATACGTGGAAGAATTTAATACAGTAAAGAGAATTAACAACTATTTTCGTGGTGGAAAAACAGAAAAGAAACTCATAAACAACATGTGTGTCACACATGAAAGCAACAAGCTCTTAGAAAAATTCATCAAGCTGGTTCCAGAAAACAGTTCCCAGGGTACTCAGACAAAGACTCTGAATAGTAGTGAGAAATTGCCTGAATATTTTTACAGTGAAGGAAATTCCTCCCAATCTATTCCCAGTCTAGAGGAGATGTTAAATAACAGTAGACAAAGTCGCAGATGTAAAGAGACCAGTCCTTTTTCAAGTGGCTACAGTGGAAACAGGCAAACGTCAATAGAAAAGTTACACTACAAATCCCAACTTTTCGTCAACAACAATTGTGCTTCTCCTGTTTTAAAGCGAAACACAAATGTAAAAATTGTCACAACTAGGAGCCGTGGTACACAAATCCCAGTACATATCAAAGATCAAGCCATACAGACTTCATTAATATCTACCAATAGTAATCTAGGAAGCTTTAATGTACAAGAAACTTATACTGATTCTTCAGGAGATAAAACTGGCGAATTATTTCCCTCACCTCTGTCATCCATAAATTCAAAATTTTCCAACACTTCGAGTGGTACAAGTTCCGAGAAAAAGCCAGTGTATGTTTGTTATCCAAGTTATTCTTTGCCTGATCTCAGTTTTCTAAAAAATCTTAGACGTACACCAGAGGGAAAAGATTTGCTGAGTACTGAATCAACTGATAATTTACCTGCAACACAAACCGAGGATCATAGCAACCGACATAGTAATGATGAAAAGGAAAGACCTGTGTCTGATCGAGAAAGTGTTGAAATGGTAACACCACAAAAATTTAGACATATAAGAGACTGGGACTCGTTAAGTGTTTTACTTCCCTCAGAGTTAAAATCTGCTATTCCAAGCTATCAAACAAAGACAAGCGACGATGATCATAAATTGAAGGATGACAAAGGATTTCACTGCAGATGTTCAAGTGAGAATAATCAGTGTTGTGCTGAGCATAACAAAAGTCAAAATCATCAAGAACGAGATTTTTCTTATCCCGGTGAAAGCTTTTCCTCAACAACTTCAAGTTCACGGGATAGTGAACATCCATATAGTGATAATACATTGAGAAGGCAGCGCGGAGCAGCAGGAACCCCTTCAGAGTTACCCAAACGTTCTATCTCCTTGCCTTTTGAAAAAGCTTATTCAGAGAGAAGTCAAAGTGGTAATAGTTCTAGACGAGGCATTTTGAGAAAATCCTTATCAATAGATCACTGTAACCAAAAAAAAGGTCACGAGAGACCTGATGTGGCAAATCGGGGAATAGCCTCTCAGTTAGACTTTCATGGACGTAACAAATTCGATCACTACACCCAATCCTTAGAAAATATTCCAGAGAAAATCCCACAGATTGAAAGTGAAATGTATTCAGACAAATATAGAGAAACAGTGCAACACCTACAGAAAGAATCGTACACAGACCGCAAATCTGTCGAAATTACTAGTAATAATGATCCTAAAACAACTTCAGAATCTTCAGAAAAACAGGGTTTTGTCAATCCAGTAGCAGAAACCTTTTCAGGTGGACATTGTCCAAAAGGCCACTCCTTTCAAATTCTCTCACCAGCACCATGTCAAGATACTACAAAATTAAAATACACTGGAGTTACCTCATGCTTTTTAAAACATAGCAACAACTTAAATATTGATCAAAACTATCCGTGTGGGAATCATTGTTGCTCTTGTAGTCTTAACTCCATCAAGTCTCCAATAAACCAGCTCTGTGACCAACTCCAACAGTTACTTAACTCCAGCACAAGTCTGAATCTGATGGCAGCAGCTCTATTAGCCACAAAGGAATCAACAAATGAAATCAATTCTTGTAGTTTTTCTTCAGATTGTAGCGGTTCACGAGTCAAAAAGTCTGTCACTTTCCACGACGACAACCTGGCTGTTGAAGCAAATGATGGTGTTACGAAAGAAAACATTGTTTGTAACAGTAAGTTTCCTTCTTTGTATTTTGAATTAGATAATTTTATGAATTATCAACCAAACATACAAATATGACTGATAGTTATTTCAAATGTACTGCTTCTTAAAGAAAATAGTTGATGGTCACAAAAAGGTTTCAATATTCCTTTCATTTCACATAATTCAGCTACGCAGATTTCGACAATAATATTCATTTTTTTCTATCATGTAAGGATCTTTTTACAAATCGGGAAGAAAAAACTCTTACTTAGATCAAATTATTATTTCGTTTACCACAATTAACATTTTGTATTATTACGTTTGTTAACAAAAATACAAACAAACTGACGAAAACGGAAGAACAGTGATGTCAAACGAATATGCATCCTCATTCATCCTGATTTTTTGTGTATGTGTGGAATCTACATCTTTTAGTCTCAAAACTACGGTTGTGGTCTTTCTTTTATGTATTACGTTATGACGTTTTGTGAAAAATCTGTAAGTGATGGAGAAAAATGGATATCATTTTAGGATTCAGCGTACAGGAATCAATGTAGAACATGTCAAAATTTCAAGACAATAAAACCATCGTAGGTGTATAATCAACGAATTTGTTTAGCCCTTAGTGTTTAACAAGTGCCAAGTATTAGATTTTTCATATCAAGACCATTTAACCATTTGTTGTTAGAGAATACTATGAGCTGTATTATTTGTTTTTGATTTATTGATAAGCTTTCATTTGTTCAGTACGCATTTAATTAAATGTTTTGAATGAAAAGCCGGCGCTTGTTATTTTAATAATGATTATTTTACTGTTATAGAAGAGGTCCCAAGAGATGAACCAATCAGCGACGAGGACTCTGAAAGTCCACCAGAAGAGTTTGTTGTATCACCGCAACAGGGGTCGTCTATGACTTTCCCACCTTCGGGTCTAAATAATACTCCACGGCTCGCAAGCGCTATGGCACTGAAATTGAAACAAAAAACAGGTAAAATGTTATTAAACTGTATAAATAAGATCTAGAGTATACAGAACGGTAAAGAAATGATAAACATGTAAGATCGATATCAGTGTATTTGGGCACTAAATGAAATGATGTATTTTGCCTTTTATCTTCAGAGTGACCGCGGAAAGGTTTAATAAATTTCCATAGTGAAAGCAGCACTTGAAATAACAATATTTAAAAGGTAAATAACAATCTTTTAGACAATTACTTTAGCTTGGTGGCTGCACCTGATCAACACCGACTACCAATATTTTGTGGAAAATAGTAAAAACGGATCACTAGAAGTTAATTCTATCGAGATATTATAGGTTTAATCTAAAACAGTTTTATTAAAACTTGGTATAAAATAAGACATTAAAAAAAAAAAACTGGATGGCGCGAAATGATGGAATACATTCGAATAGAAAGTGAAATGTGGGACCACTATACACCTAAATTACTATTTGTGTGTATGTGTACGTGTGTATGTATGTCCACTCATAACTGGCAAACTACTAGGCCAATCGTCACCAAACCTAACATTTAATCTTAGCTAAGGTCCCCTAGGAATAATACACCTCTATATCATCTTGGGCCCCTATATGCTCCCCCTGCTATTCTATTGATCTCAACCAAATTTGTCATACACTATTATTCCTGCCCTCAGGGGAGTGACATAGGAGAGCCGACTTCCCATGCCATCACCTGGGATCCCCTATGTGCTGCTCCTGTGTTGAACGGTTACGTGAGTTGGTAAAAGATGTACTGACACTCAATGAAATTTATACTCAGATCCAGGATTTTCATAAAGCAAAATTATATTTTCCTAATATTTTCCTTAATCGAAGATTTTGTTTAGATGAGCTTAAGTGATTAATTAAAATTTCGTTAACATTTTGTCGTGATTACCTAGATTATTTTTTCGTAGCTCCTAGCTGAAAATGCAGATTTTTGTGTGAACAATATGTGATTAAATAAGTGTGAAGGTGTGTTTGTAATTAAGCACAAAGCTACACAATGGGCTATCTGTGCTCTGCCCACTACGGGTATCGAAATCCGGTTTCTAGTATTGTAAGACTTACCGCTGTGCTACTGGAGAGCAATAAGTGTGAAAAAGGAGGTCTACTGGCTTGTTTATTACTTTTAACAAGTGTGAAAAAGGAGGTCTGCTGGTTTGTTTCTTACTTTTAACAAGTGTGAAAAAGGAGGTCTACTGGTATGTTTCTTACTCGCAAAATGCAAACCAAACTAATTATTTAATTTATGAATAA
Organism: Limulus polyphemus; assembly: GCF_000517525.1. NCBI lineage: Eukaryota > Metazoa > Arthropoda > Merostomata > Xiphosura > Limulidae > Limulus > Limulus polyphemus. Next base: position 165,986 of record NW_013666913.1, read on the forward strand.
AGCTGTGAAGAAAAATTGCTGGTGAATCAAATTTATTGTCAGTGAACGTTGGTTTAGAGTGTGAAATAATATATTATACTCGTCGTTTTCTGATTGTAATAGTAGTTAATAGAAATGAGATACATAAGAGTTATGTATCAATATAAGAAAGAGTGATATATTATCTTAATTGTGTAAGTTATTTATTATTTAGCAGTAACGCAAATCGCAAGAACTCCTTACATCTATACAATTTTCAAACTCAAATTCCCACTCGTTAATAGTAAAAAACATACCAGTAGACTTCCTTTTTCACATTCGTTAATAGTAAGAAACATGCCAGTAGACCTCCTTTTTCACACTTGTTAACAAGTAAGAAATATGCCAAAAGACCTCCTTTTTCACACTTGTTAAACAAAGCTACATGAGTACTATCTGTGCTAGCCGTCTCTAATTTAGCAGTGATAGAATAGAAGGAAGGCAACTAGTCAACACCACCCACAGCCTACCTTTAGGCTACTCATTTATCACCGAAAAGTAGGATTGATCGTCACATAATAAAACATCCCCAGTGCTGAAAGGACGAACATTGTCGAGGACGGGGATTCGCACCCGCGACTTTCAAATTGCAAGACGAGCACCATAATCACCAGGCCATGCATATATTCCCTATACACATGTTTCAAGTATGGCTATTTAATTTTTTTATTTCACTACATTTGCAATTATTTGGTAAAATGCCACCTCTTCTATACGTTATTTCGGTTCTATGTAATGTTATCAAACGACACACTAGAAAATTTCCAAGCCAAACGCAATGTCAAAAGTTACTAAACGACCTTTCATTTTCAAATTAACGAGTAAGTTCCAGAAGTATTCCTGTAGAAAATAAGACGATATATTCATTTACCGGTGATTTTCTTGTTTTATTGTTTCCCAATAAAAATAAAAATCTATAAATGTTTCGATAAGAAAGGCATTCTTGATCTTGTAATGCTAGTTTAATCCTTCATCTATTAAGAAGACGTATTCTAACATAATTTTTTATGTGTTTCTTTTAGGATTGTTGAAGAATGTTACCATGGCCGTTGACCTGCTCCTAAGTCATGGAGAGGAGCAAGGAAACCAAAAACAAAAGGTGATTTTTTTGATGTTTTAGTCTGTGTTTCGTCTTGCCCATCTGAGTTCAGTCTTTTTTGTTAAACACCATTCTCCATCAATGCCCCTGGATTGATTCAAAGCAAAGACCATGGTCTATTTAAAACAATGGTTTTAAATGATGTAATTAATCATCATTAACATGAGCTAATTATAATTATTATGTTAGGGATCACTGTATTATTCCTTCTTAGCTGAGAAGTATGCCTCATGTTATATTAGAACAAGCGCGTTTGTTGACAAAAGGTTTGACCTCAAATCTGTCAGAATCACAAAAACACAAGGAAAATATATCTGTGCTAGTAAGTAGGCAAAAACGATTTTTCATATGTTTTTTTTAATTTAAATACATGTTCTGATTCAACGGATTAGTAGTTACAATATCTATGAATCATACCATTCAACGTTTACCAAATAACGACGGTGTGTGAATATGTCAGATATTCGATATCACAAGGAACGTTTCGCTAACATTATGGTAATGTTTAAAATGTCAATGACGATTTTAAGAAAATGTATTGGGAAACTAGAGAAAAACTACATTCGAGAAAGTAAATATTGTAGCTCAGTCATTCTAGATATAATAGGTACGTTATTCATATTTTATTTTCTTCGTTTTTCATACGTCTCCAGAATCCATTTTCGCGGACATTAAAAATCGAAAGTTTTCTATATTTCAACTTTCCTTTTTTCGAGTTATTGACTTGAAGTTTTTTTTATTACTCTTTTAAGGTACTAAAATATTTGTGCCCAGCTTTATACAACGTCTTAGAAAACGGACTTCTTTCCTCTGATAATGGTCCAAATTTTGTCGCTAACTCACCATGGAAAGTAGCGGAATCATCTTCCCAGTTTGGTAAATTTAAATTTTGAAATTTGTTTTTCAATAATTATCTTAGAACTTTTTTTCAAGCAAGTAAATTTTATATTCAAAATTATTGTTTTGGATACTTTTAGATTAAGCATTATATCAGGTTTAGTTATTTATAACAAGAAAGTCTGTTGTTAAGCACAAAGCTAGAAAATGGGCTATCTGTGCTATGCCCACCACGGATATCGAAACCTGGTGTTTAGCTTTATATGTCTTCTGACATAGTGCTGAGCCTCTGAGAACTGATCTATTAAATTATTAGCAAAGCAACTTAAATATGGAGTATGGGAAAAAAGTCAACTTATTTAATATTACGTGAAAAAACAATAACAATCCACAGGTATATATTTTGATGAATCCCCTTCACCGAACATGCTCGTCCTTTCAGCCGCAGAGACGTTATAATGTGATGGTTAACCCTACTATTTGTTGGTAAAACAATAGGCCCAGAAGCTGGTGTTGGGTGATATTGACTTGCTGCCTTCCCTCTAGCCTAGCACTGCTAAATTAGGAAAGTCTAGCGCAGGTAGCCCTCAGGTAGATTTGTGCGAAATTCAAACAAACCAAACTGTAATTTTGTGTGTAAAATTTTATAAAATGAATCTGATATTTCACTGAAATTGTGTCACTAAAATTAAGCTAAGTTTGTTGGTATATGTATTTTTTTTAGGTCATCCGACCAAAGAACTTCAAGATCTTGTTAAGTATATTGCTGGGAAGAATGACATGGTTGGAAATACATGCAGATTCTATATGTTTGTTCTGGGTCTTCTGAAGTAAGTTTTGCTACAATGTTAGAAAAGAAAATTTCAACTTATATAAAAATAATCTACGTAAAAGAATACCATGACTTATTGTAATATAAATGCTGTTAAATGGATCATATTTTCATATATAATGTTTTATTAACAATATAATCTGTATACATATTTTTGGGCACAAATTTGGCACTCGAAGCAATTTTATAGACAACTACACATTGTTTTTGAACTAGTATTTGTATTTATCATAATTTCATAGGATTCGTTGCTTATAATATATGTACTGGTAATGCGTTGGTAAATTTTTTGTGAACTTGAAAACTTTTTTCAATTAACTTTTGAACAAATATGCTTAAGCCGTAAATCAGAATGTAGTTTATCTTTCGTAATACTAATATAATCAATTTTCACTAAAATTTAAAATTGAACGTTTTCTAGCAAATTGCCATTAAGTTCAGTGTATTATAAGCAGCGTTTATATAAGTTTCTTTTTACTTTGTCTATAGTCTTGGGCTCGTGGATTGGTGGTTTCTTCACGTTACTTCATGCGAACCTTTGATTCGTCAACATTATCAACCTGATGCTCTACTTAGTCTCCTGGCTTCTCCGTTATCTACCAATTTGTGCGAGATACTATTAACCAAACTCAGGCCACTTGCTGCCTTACCATTTGCTTTGGACTTAAAAGTCAGAAATCGAGATATTAGACAAACTGATAACGAGTCGCCTACAGCAATCATACATACTACAGAACAAAAACCCCTACCAATATTCATGACGCCTAATATAACTCGTATCCCACCGTTTGAAACTGGTAGTTATAACTGTGCTTTGACTGAGGAACCTAAGGCATCGTCATTGAGACGATCCAGAAAAACTAGTGAGGTTGGAGGTTTGAAAACAGAATTTATGGATGACAAGCTTTCAAATGTACCTTCGTTGAAGGTCGACAATCAAAACCATAATGTTTTTTCACGTAAAGGAAGCGCTGCGATTAATGAAATTTCAAAGTTAAAAGACCTCGAACACCGGCATAAACTTGACAATGAAAATTCTATAGAGTCTTTTAAACATATATTGCCTTTTCACAGCAGAGGATATATCATTGATGAACATTCAGAGAAGAGGCTAACTACAGCGCTGAATACAGATCCTGCAAAAGAATTATTCCAGAGAGCAGTAAATCTTGCCTTTCCTTCAACTAAATCGCATGAGACGGAATCTCAAAAGCTGCAAAACACAGCAGGAGATAAAAACTCCAATAACATAATCCAAGGTAGTGACTTGTCTCTCCGCAACATTCAAGTGAATCGGCAAAATAATCAAGATTGCATGGACAAACATTTAGAGAATTGTAATAAAGTTGCACAAACTCAAAAGATCGATGAAATGGGAAACTGCTTTGAAGAATTAAAACGTAAATGGGAGCAAATGTCATCTACACCACGTAGTGTAACGCCAGTTCATACTACAAAGGTAACAACCATGCCCAAGCAGCCTCCTGTATTTCCGCCTTCACTGACCCATCAAGATTTGAAGAAATCCAAAGCTCCCACAAGGATGCCACAACAAACGACATTACCAATAAAAGTAATAGATTCACTGTCACCTGACTCTCATGTATCTTCTCCTTCCCAAACACCTTCTAGTCAACAACCCTTATCAGTTGCTTCAAGTACTTTCAAAGAGTTAATTTTGAAAGAACAAAGGGAAGATCTTCTTAAACAAACTGTTAAAAAGTCGATGCCTCGTACATCTCGTGGTCCAAAACATCCCACAGTTAAGCAAGTGGCGAATTCAAATGAAACATTAAATACTTCTGTTAAGCAACAGAACGTTGCTTCGGCACCTAGTTCTCCCAGTCGAAAACCTCATCAAAAAAGATCTTTGGATAAAAATATAAGCTCAGGCTCCTCCAGTCCATCAAGCACAGGCAGAAAAAATAATTGTAAAAGCGATTCCGGAACCACTGGACCCAAAAGTTTTCAAGCTCGAAAATCTTTTATTCCAATACAGAGAGCATCTCGATCGTCACCGAAGCAGCAGAGGAAAAAATCTCAAAATACTGTACCATGTTCTTCTCGATCTTAGGACGAAAATGTAGAGCCCCAGAAGGTATGTTTTTATTATATTATTAATAGAGCTATGCGTGTGTGTGTTTCAACAATTAAATCTCAGCTAACATGAAACAAAGATGTAAATGTAGCGAAAATAATAATACTAATAGTTTCTAAAGTGAATTGCTTTGTTATTCACTTTCCAAGTATAAAACACTATCAAACATGATCATTTTGTATGATTGCTGGGATGGTTCCTGCCTTGAGTATGTTGACCAATAGGACGATTCTTTATGATAACTACACCTTTCTATACTTTTGGTAAAATGTAATTAAAAGTTTTTGTCGATTACACCATTCTACATTGCACAAAACAACTAAAGCGTAATCGGAATTTGTAATATGATAACTCTGACAAAGAAACATTAGTGGTTTGAAACAACGTCAATACCCCCCCCTCTCCCCCAGTTCATTGTTATATAGATCAGATATTGCGTAACGGTTATGTGTTCAGAAGTACAAATGACTGGTCCTTCGTCCTATGTTATCTCCCGATGGGACAGAGGGAAGTTTACGGACTCACAGCGTTAAAATCCAGGTTCGATTCCCCGCGGTAGACACAGTAGATAGTCCAATGGGGCTTTGCTGTAAAACAAAAAACAAAATCGCCCTATGTTCTATATTTAATGGTTTTACACAGTATTGTCTCAGTTTTGACTTTGAAGTGAAGAATCATACAGTTTAAATGGCCTTTGTTCGTTAACCATGGTCAGACATAAGACAATCGTAGTTGAATATTTCAATCATGATGAACCTTCGAAAAAATGGAAGTCGTTTAATTGCAGCAGGCTATTGCAGATCGGCTACAAGTGTCGTTAGCAGTATGTGGAAGTACTTCCAAACGAATTCTGAGTTGCTTCGACACTTGGATAAAGCAAAGCAATACAAGCAGATGCTGATTTTGGCTCACTGCAAATCTGTAAGAGTACCTGTTCCAAAACTGAATCAGATGTTTTCAGCGCAATTTTCCATCGTGTCATTCTATAGAGAGAATCAGACTTCATGGGGTCAAGCTGTATATGTCAGTCGCACATTGAGGTGTGTTTAATTCACACCAAATTATAAATTAGTTTTTCCTGCAATGGGGTAGGAGTATTTGCAGTTCACCAATGACGTGTGGAAAAATATTCGTTTTACAGGTGAGTTGCATCTCATTCTGCAGCCAGATATTAGGCTTATAGTGATGCATAGGAAGTCTGGAATCAGCTCCAGACACATTTTAATGCAGGAGCGTGACACAGGTAGTAATGGTGGCAGTATGATATGTGGTTAGGAATAAGCTTTGGTGGAAGTACTGACCTCTACATTTTATAGGATGGTACTATTAATGCTTCACTTTATACGGATCATATCCCATGAACGTTTTTGCTGTTATAACTGGTACCTGGCTTCAATGAACCTGGTTTAATGGGTGATAAAGCCCGCTGTTCTAAGCAGGTCGATACTTTCCCTGATGAAGCGAGGATTGGTTGAACGTAATATCCTACATGCTTATTGGACTTCAATTCCACTATCGCTGCCAGTTACCACTTCACACGACCGTTTGTGATGCCATACCTGGTATAATAGCCCTGACTTCAGCTTAATGGATGATGTTGTTTGTTATTAAGCACAACGTTACACAAAGGGCTATCTATGCTTTGCTCACCACGAGTATCGAAACCCGGTTTCTAGCAGTATAAGTCCGAAGACGTACCACTGTGCCACTGGGGCGCTTAATGGAGGATGAAGCCTTCACCACGCGATGCTAAGCTGATCGATATTTTTTCAGGAAAAAAGGGAGATTGACCGAATTAAGTGGACTCCATGCTCATCAGACTTCAATGCCACTATTGCTGCCACGCTACTCTTGCTATTCGTAATAACTATACTCTTTAGTAAAGTAAAATGCCATAAAATGTAAAGTTTTAAAGCTACTCCTTCTAAACGTTCATTTACGAGCATAACCTGAATGACCAATGATATTCGTTTCAGATCACGTGACGGATCGTCATGTGCCTAATTAGTGAACTACAGGGAAGGATTAACTTTATAACAGTAGTTTTGCCTTGTCATAGTTGAAATATTATAAATACCGATTATATTTTAATCGTGTTGCAAAGTTTATATGTATAAGCTGATTTGGTTGCAAATATTATTTTCTCATTCACTCCCTTTCAACTATTTTTTATTTCTTAATTTTGTTTGAACACACCATATCAGTTATTCTTGCGTTGACTGCTTATAACTGAATAATGAATATGGCTGTACAAAGAAGACAGATCAACCATTTTGTTTTGGAATAAAGAGAGAAAAGAGTTTGTTACTTCATGTTGAGTATATATGCTTGAAAAAAAAACTTATTCTTTTAAAATCAAAGTACAAAAGTACTTGCATGTGTACAAAACGTCTCGTCATGTTTAATGTTACTTATTTGACCAGCAAGATTTGAGGTATGATTAAATGATCAGTAAAATAAAATAATTATACATTTTCTAAAATCTCATTAAACTTTTCCTCCATATTTTAATGCTGAATGACAAATAGAACAAATGAAAAAAATCTTAACGTTAGCAATAATAAAAATAGAGTGGCGGAAACTGAATACTTACGATTTTCGTATTCTATGTTCTTGCAAGTTAAAAATAAAATAGAAATATAAAACCCTAAATTTAATTGAAAAAAAACAGAGTCCTTATGTATTTTTCTATAAGTTGTTAGGGTTAACAGAATCGTTTTACGCGCTTTAATAACTACAAACAAAATAATTTGATTACACACTATGAAGTATAACTTACTTATGCGCGTGAAAGTTACAACTTTCTTCCAAGGGGAGCATTTCCCTGACCCAAAGTATAGCTTTATTACTCACTTCCTCTCGTTCCTTTAAAAGTAGCGCCCTCTCCCTTATAGATTTCTGCCTGCGCCCTTGAAGATCAACGTTAAAAATATCTTCGAGATAAAGTAATAATTATGTGTTGATGAATACTGATAGTTCTTAATAAGTTTTGATTTTTGACACCTGCAGGTACATGTTTGGACCTCAGAAGAATAACCTCTAGAAGAAGACTAATTCTTGTACACCAAATTAAATAACTGTATAAAGGTGAAGCTATAAAGGACTAATTTTGAAGTTTGAGGTCGAATTAAAAGCTCACAAGGGTAGTAAATTGTTTAATTAGAGTTTTTTTGTCGAATGATATTAATAACTTAACGATATTTAAGTCAATGTTGTTTCAATTATGTGTTGTATAAAATAGGTCAGATGAAGTTAGCTATAGAATCAGTAAAACTAGTTAGTAGTTTAAGGAGGATCGATTTAGCTGAAACTGTCTTCAAGATTAATCGACTGGTATTTCTATTGAAATTAACATTTGTAAAGATATATAGAAGTCACTAAAAACCATTTGAGTCGTTCCAAGCCAATAAGCACTTGTATACGCAATGCGGTCTTCTAAATCGATCCCTCAAGCACACATAGTATTAAACTACAGGTGCATGTACACACGTACATTCAAAGATTATTAACATTATCAAGAATTTAGTCTAACTTGAACCACATATTTAACACTAGTGTTAAGCAACAATGAATTATATACAACAAAACTTTGACAAATTCACTGACTTGAATTTTTTTTCACCTATATACACCCCATAAATGTGCAGACAAATTTTGTTATACATTATGTCAGATAAGATATGGTTCTCAAGAAATTTATAAGTGTACGCGTAGTAATATATATATTAATATCATTTCACACAAAACGACGAGACTTTCACCCTTTGTGTTAAAGTGTTGTAAAAACCTTGTAAATGTCGACGAATGAAGTAAGGTATGTTGGGAACTCATATTTTATTGATATGACTAAGATGTATGTAAGCGATATTCCGTAGTAGACAAAGCATGGCAGTTACTTGCTTATTCAATGGCATCGAATATAATTTGAAATATGACAAGCACTTTTAAAATGTAAGATCATTGGCAGTGGGTAATCAGCCAATCATATTAATCCTTTTTATGTTAGTCTACCAATCCGTGACAACTTAATCTCAGAGGTTACCAATTCGAAGCTTCAGCTGCCAACATGAAACATGTATCATGATCTGGATTGAACCTGACCCTCCCAGGTCGCGCACAACGACCAAAAAACACCGATACAGACCAGACATGCATCACAAGGACGAACAAAGTCGAGCGGGCCTGTCTTTTAAAGCGACAATGTCATCCTTTATAATGTACAGGACATTTGGAATAATGTTTTCCTTAACTGCTTGCTGATTAACATGACAACAGATCAAATTAACCATACTTATGTTTACTGTGTACTTTTGAAATAGTTGAATACAAAAAAAATACCCCAAAAAAACGTTTACGAATGTTATATGTATATTATGCACTGGCGGTGAGGACACCTCTTTACAAGAATTGGGGAATGGCGGGCATTTTATGTCTAGAGCGGTAGAATATAAAAGTACTGAAAGATGTTAAATATTATAAGTGTGCTTTCCAAATTAACAGTAACTCTTTCTCCAAGAAGCTGAATGGTTTGGAATTTGATTGGCTGCTAGCATTGCGGTACATATATGGATATTCAGCTGTCTTCATTGACATTGATTTTGCGCTATTTGGAAAGTGAATAAACTATCTTAAGATACTGTATACCAGGTATATATATATATATATGCACTGTTTAATATAAATCCATTTGAGAAGAAATGTATTAATTTTTCAACTGTTTAGGTTCATACAGCTTTCAAATGCCCCCCCAGTGGC
>NW_013666913.1:176624-190497 GCF_000517525.1 Limulus polyphemus
GCGCGAAATTCAAAACAAACAAACAAACAATATATTAATGGCTAAGCAGCAACGCCACGCTCAATTTTTTTTCCAGAAATACCTCTCCCCGACTTCATTATTGGAGCACTACAAAACTAATTTTCCTCAGCTGTTTTATACCCCCAATCCGCCCTTGTATATGCATAAAAGTTGAACTTTTTGTTACAGTAATAAATGTTTGGTATTACATAATGCTAAACTCAGGGCTCGGTTCCCACAGGGGATACACTATAGATGGTACATTGTGCAGCTTTGCGTGTAAAGAACACAAATAATTTATCCAAGTATATATGTATTGCATAGAAGTATAATTTTTCTCTACTGTCATTAATGCATGTTACTATTTATATATTAAAACTGAGAATAGAAAGCTATTGAATACTAGGGAACAAACACATAATAATATCTATATTTTACAGTATAATAATTATTTAATTAAGAATTGTAAAACATTTTTATCTATGTAAATATAATTGTACTGTCTGTTGTATGTTCATGTAACTACTTCGCAGAGTGTGAATGGATCTTCACCAAAATTGGTATGGAGGTTCATTAAGTCCATGCGAGGGTACATACGAATTTTCAGTTTTGTATTCTACGTTTTGCGGTTTTTATGAGCGTTTTTTACCACTACTTCGTCACCTGTATATGTACCTTCACCAAATTTGGTATGGAGGTTCAATGGATCCATGGAAAGATACATACAACTTTTTAGTTTTGCATTTAACGTTTTTACCACTACTTTGCCCCTTCTTGTTAGATCTTCACCAAATTTGGCATGAAGGGTTGTTAGATCCATGGAGAGACATATGCAAAGTTGCGATTTCACATTTTGTGTTTTGCAGTTTTTATGCCCAAAGATACCCTTTTATTAATCATGAATGTAAATACTTCCGTCCAGGGACGGCTACTTCGGCTAGTTCTAACATTGTATTTTATCACCCATTTAACACCTTTGAGCAAAGGTATTACTTTCCAACCATCGATGTCGCTTTAAGATGAACTCTCTTCTTGTATAGTTTCCATTATTTTGAAATTCAGACTTATCTTTGATTTTATGCGTATTTTCTTTACCTCACTTATTATTAGTAAGTGCCCTTTTGAGATAGTCGGAATGATGTGAGGTATAGTGAAGGAAGACGGGTTTATTGGACAATTTTTTATACGTGTAACTATATATATTAGTTCATTGTTGATTGTTAAGGCAACATCTAAGACAAGTAATTTTCTCTCTGTTTCTTCATATTCTGGGTAAACTTACTTGAAGAGTAATATGTGGCAAAGAAATAATGAAATTTTTGAAGGCATTCGAGTTCATTGTTCCAGATGCAAAAACTGTTGTCAAGTTATGCATACCTTACTGCTGGTAGATCTGCTTTGTGTGTCTGCGTCTTGAGAGCTTTTGTTTCTAGATACAACGATATCCTGTTCGCCATTACCACTCCTTTCTTTTGTTTGTATAAATTATCCCTAAGTGTGAAAAGAAATGTATGAGTACAGGACGACAACTGTAAAGTAAATAACATCCAATGTTCTATTAAACTGAATTTTCAGCTGTGTTCTAACCAAGATAATGTTGCATAGCATAACAAGACGCTATAATGTTATTGGTAAATTGGTTTGTCATCTTTATGTATCCTATATAATTCTGAGATACAGCTTAGAGTTGGCTTGAGTGTTCTTTGTGATCTTCCTACTAAACAATTTTTCTTTTTGTTTTAGTAAATCTTTGACTTATGTTTCCTTTTTCATTTTATTTTTGTAAGATTATTACAGAATATCTTCCTTATCTGACTTTTATAATTAAATTGTTGTTGTTCTGCATCAACTTTAGAGAATCTTTAAAGGTCTTCTTTTCCTTGGAAAGTTTTGTAGCTGGGTAAGATTCTTCTATTTGGTGATGTAGAAATGTTTTTTTTTTCTGTTCTGAAATGGTTGACCTTTAGGAGGTTGATAATTTATTCAATCAAATGGGTGGTTTCTGATTTTGATATTAAGAGGATGTGATGGATTTTGTTGGCTCTGGTGTGGGTTCTTCTGTAACATCCTGATGTGAAAGTGAAGATTTCTTAGTGGTTGTTTTGCTGACAGTGTGATCTGTCACCTCTTGGCATTTCTGAATTAGGCTTCTATGACCATTTTCAGTAAATATTATAAATTGTTTTCTGTAATGATGTGAGGTTCTCGAGTGACGTTTGGCAAGGAGAGATAAAGCATTGTATTGAATATCGACACTTCCAATAGTTACGTTTGGTTTATCTTGCGATGGTCTTTTTGTCATTTGAGACATAAAAAAAATGATTTTTTTAAAGATAAATTTGTTCAGTGTTTAGTGGTGATGCTGACAGATTTGTTTATATTATAAAGTTAATAATAATTCTTTCTTCTAGTATCTTTTCGATTGACAGTTAATAAAATTTTGAGTCAATAAAATCGAGCAGAAGTGTTTGAAGAAAATTATATAAATTGTGTTAGGATTACTTTGAATACAAGTAGCTAATTGCAACAACCGACGTGGTTTAACGATATATCTGTGGCATTCTTATTGAAAGCTGTTTGTGTTTCTGTTCTGCTTGTGTACTGTGTATGCTGCAGAGACATTACAATGTTGTCGTTCGGTATGTTAAAAAATCCCACAAAACTAACAATTACATTTGCTAACATGAGAATGTTATTTCTAAGCTGAAGAAGCATAATCATAATTGATTATATTTGTCATAAGGTAGACATAATGTGTTTGAAGTCTTATTACACATTCTTCTTCTTCCTGAAAAAAAAAAAACTCTAAGAGACTGTATAAAGAATGTAGTTTTCAAATAATAGTGAATAACTACATTGACTATTTCATTCATCAACATCACTGTCACAGCCAAAAGTTCACAAATGCTTAATAAATTCCAATCTATCGACCAAAATAATTAAAAAATTTGGAAGAATACTGAAATAATTTATGATTTTTGGTACATACGGCTATAACATCAACACTATGTGGTAAAAATATTTGCTATGCATAGCTAATGGTGCATACCCATTAAAAGCTTGAGTTACCGACTTAAATGTAGTTTTTGTGCATATATATATTGGAGAAACAGAAATACATTTGCACACCTATGCATATTAGAACACGTCGGCCGTATAAAATTGTAAACAAAACAACACTTCACCCCACCTCACAGCTGTAATTGCGATCATGGTGGGTGACAGGATTCGACCCCGCCACAAACAAATTGTGAGTCAAGTGTCCTAACCACAAACGTATGCCAGTCCCGGAAGAATATGATAACAACATTGTTAATTACCATTATTGTTGGTCATCTAGAATAAACCAAATATGTTTCTACTCCGTGTTTAAAATAATAATATCTGTTTATGATACTTCCTCTACCTGTATATGGATGTATCTGTTTTTGAGAGGAAAACTAAATGACAAATAACTATATATTCAGATATATGAAGCTATTAATCAACAATTAATTAAAACTCAACATCTATTAAAACATTTTAGTGTTTTTTCAATATGTTCTTTCTTTTTTTATACTGATTATCAAAAGTACTTCAAAACAAATATAACCTATATATTGATTATAAACTGCTTGTGTCCATAGCTGATAACAGCCAAACTATCTGCTAATTGTCAAACAGAATAATATAGAAGTAACAAAATAAACTGTTTTACAGATGTATTAATAAATCGACTTTATTCGTAAGTAAGGTGTATTTATAAGAAAGTACTTGCTTCCTACAAACACAATAATAGTAGGGTTTATACTTTACGTTAAGAAAAACTGATAAAACTATTTCTTTGATAGGTGAACCTGTCTTCATCAAGGTTTTGCCCTTGATGAAAAAAAAAAAGATTCATTAGTTTTTCTGTATGTGAATTCATACAATGTGTTTCTTATTGTCCAGGAGAAAGTTGATACATGAAATGTTACTTTAAACTGATCATAAAAGTTCCTTTAACTCATTTTTCAACGATAAAAATTCAACGCAATGAAATATTTTACATACTTATATCATTTTATTTTAAACGTGGTGTTACCTTCCAGTCTTCAAGATTTTCAGTTTCTAATTCCATTGTGAGATGTAACAGTAGACATTTTGGCATTTAGGATTATCAAAAAGCAATGTTTACATTCCGGAAAATATGAACGTATAACTGAGTAATACCCCATCACGTCAAGCGTTGATCATATTCGGCCCTCAAAAAATACGAAAATGTATCCGTATGGACCATTTTCGGCAGCACAATGAGAAATAATACTCTATGTATGTCTACCAAATCCGATCATTTTTGACTGAGCTATAGAGCAAAAATAGTGTGGAAAATCGTTCTCAATGTTAACAGATAGGGATTTTTTGGATATTCATGATCTTGATCCTCCAAAAACTAACCGCTGATAAGATGGGTCATAGTCTAAATGTATAGCAACTTTCGTCCAAATCTATTCAGCTGTTTTCGAGAAATATTGCTGGAAAACAAAGAACATAGGGGTGAAAACATAACCTCCGTCCACCTTCGGTCGCAGAGGTAATAATAATCCATCGAATCAAGCTTGCTATGATGTTATCTAGAAGAATCAACGCTGCTAAAAAGACAAACTTTATTGTGATGAAATAAATTATTATTGTATGTTATAATATTACTACTTAAAAGTTTCTATAGCCACCAGATTCAGTAGTCTAGTGTACCTACGTCTTCCTGTATAAATATCATTAATAGTGAGTCATTGAAAATCATCTTCAAATGAAAGCATTTGATAAAAAACGTTATTGAACAAAACAACCCTACTCTAAACCAACACCCCGGGGTGCCTAGATACCTCTTCTAAGTTTCACAACAGTATCCGGTCATATAACCACTTTGTTCAATACTGTATATATATATATCCGTGTTAGTGTAAATTACTTGTACCTTAATATAAGTTTAACATAACAGAAAATGTACAACGTTTCGACAAGGTTTTGTCATCATCAGAATAACAGAATATTACTGTGAGTAAAAGTATTTGCCTTGAGAAAATATTTATTACTAAGCATACTTAATAGCCAGATAATTTCACATCAATGTAGTATACTAATCCATTGCTTCTAGAACACATATAAGCGGTCATTCTGAACAATAATATCTTACTGGAGGTAAATATATTTGCCTAAACAGTGTGTTTGTTGTTAATCAAATAACATCACATTAATATAGTATACTAGTCCATTGTCTTCTAGCACATATTTAGGCTGTTATTCTGAAAAATAATATCTTACCGGAAGTAAAAGTATTTGACTGGACGAAATGTTTATTGTTAAGCATACTTAATAGCCAGTTAATTTCACATCCATGTAGTGTACTAATTCACTGTCTTCTAGCACATAAGCAGTCAATATGAACAATAATATCTTACTGGAAATAAAAGTATTTGACTGGACAATGTGTTTATTGTTAAGCGTATAATAGAGCAAGACTATTTTATCTTAGTGTAAAGCACTAATCCACTGCCTTCACTTACATACCATTCAGTTGAACAGCAGGATCTTACTAAAAATAAAATAAGCTGCTTGGATAACATGTTTATTGTTCAAAATATTTACGAATCAGACTGTATTAGCCTAATTCAATGTACTATTCCACTATCTTCACTTACATACCATTCAGTTGAACAGCAGTACCTTACTAAAATAAAATAAGCTGCTTGGATAACGTGTTTATTGTTCAAAATATTTACGAATCAGACTGTATTAGCCTAATTCAATGTACTATTCCACTATCTTCACTTACATACCATGCAGTTGAACAGCAGTATCTTACTAAAAATAAAATAAGCTGCTTGGATAACGTGTTTATTGTTCAAAATATTTACGAATCAGACTGTATTAGCCTAATTGAATGTACTATTCCACTATCTTCACTTTATATAGTCATTCATTTTAAATAACAAGATTTACTAGAAGTAAGACAATTTTTTCGTTTATTTTATGCATTAATATTACTGTTTTTAGCTATCGTGATATCATTTAGTGGAATTTATTCCTCAGGAATCAATTTTGAGACATATCTAATAAATTTCATTTATAGGTCCTATATTAATGATGTTTATGTTGGTTGATTTTGACGGGTATCTATTCATATTGCATGAAGCTGTGACCAGTGGTATACTTAATTCATGATTTCATTGTTCATGCTCTTAATGTACCGGTACAAAAAAAAATGTTGCCTGTACTCATTTGTGTGGATAGAGAACTTGGAAAACGAAAACAGTTAAATCACAACTTTATTATGAAATATGCTACTTAGTGTCATTTTATAATTTCTATACAGCTCAGACTGAAACATATAAAAACCTCATGATAATAAAAGTAAAACAAATATAAAACACACAGGAAACTGACACAATTATTACGTATCACATCGTCTACAATTGTTTGTAGTTGTCTGATAATTAATTTCAAGATATAACCTAGTTTAAATCAGGTGTTCTGTACTTTTACTGTATTTCAACAGTCATACATGTCTATAGCTATTTATAAATAAATGGGAGACTGTCTTTATGAACTTATGTTAATAATTTAGCTGAACTAATATCATGACTACATTTTAGAACATTGCACGTATATGTATTTAGAATAGTTAAATTCTTCATTGCTAATTCCTCAAGTAAACAGCACTAGGTAAGTTTATGAATTGTTGCGGCAAAATGGGTTGGGGAAGTCACCTTTTATCCTAGCTCCGCAGCCGTATATGATAACAATGAAGCATAATTTTACCAGCATTAACATATTCTTATATTTACGAATAAATCTCTTTTTAAACAAAACGATATAAGAATATTGTACTGTATCACAATATCAGTCTATATCTTCGCTAACGATGTGTATCTGTAGGTTTGATTTGGAAACTTAACCTTACGTTTTCCAAATAATTACTACTACCGAAACAAAGAGTTCTATAATTACGCTGCGAAATACTATATATATGTTTAGCTTGAATAACTGTTTTCTTGTATATGTTAAACATCTTTGAGGTAATTTTATGTCATGTGTTTAGCTAATTGTCAGAATATGAATACTATCTAATCAGAGATGATTGCATTTAAATAAAAATACAAATGTAAAAAAATAAGTAAAAAATTAAATGGAAAAAATATGTATCATATTAAATGTCAAAAAGTTAGGATTTGCTCTTCGTACGTTTTGGATTTAATAGCGTGGCTCTAATAAATTGTCCCGCTAAATATTTAGTAATGTAAGCATATTTATCAGTAAATTAATTTTCCAATACCTATTTTGCTTAAACATTGAAAACCGATAAGGATTTTTATGAATTCCTTAATTTGGATTTAACGATTGAAAGCGTACAAAATATAAATATCGATGGCCATTAGCAACCGTGTTGAAATCCAAAATATGCTTCCTGTTCACTGATAGGACTTCATTGTTTTCAAGTTTATAGTTTCGTTGTTGTATTAGAATATTATAAAACCAACAACAAAAGCTTTAAAATAATACAACCACAGAAAAAAACATTTCTTTCTGGTTTTAGAAAGTTCTTTATCGAATGGTATAGAAATTGCAGAATTATCCTGATGATGTTTATTTACTATTGTTTATTTCTGCAACTAAAACTTAACCAATTAATCGGAAAGCGTTTATATATTTCTATAATTTGTTTTTGTTTCTTTTGTATTGTTGAATTTCACGCATAGCTACTTGAAAGTTATCTGCACTAACCGTCCTGTACTTGTGAAATGATAAATTAGAAAGAAGGCAGCTAGTCAACATCACCCACCGTCAACTTTTGGGATCCTCATTACCAAGAGAAGTGGGATTGACCGTAATTTTATAACGACCCCAAGACTTAAAGGGCGAGCATGTTTGGCGGCAGGATTCAATCCTCTGACCGGTGGATTGCCAGTCAAATACTCTAACAACTAAGTAATGCCAGGCCATAAATTTTTGCTTTCTCCTAAACGTTTAATCAGGCATCATCAAAACTTGTTAATATGTCAATCTTAAGATTTTTTCCGTCTCGAAACATGCCTTTTAAAGTCCATTAATTAAGTCAGTATTATCACTGAGGAGCCTGTGTGTGTGTGTGATTAAAATGAAACCATGCACGGACATTTTTGTTTTTTGAAATAAATGACATTATTGAAGTGGGACTACTTACACTTTGGGTTGACATTATTGAAGTGGAACTAATTACACTTTGGGATGACATTATTGAAGTGGGACTAATTACACTTTGGGATGACATTATTGAAGTGGGACTACTAACACTTTAGGATGACATTATTGAAGTGGGACTACTAACACTTTAGGATGACATTATTGAAGTGGGACTACTTACACTTTGGGATGACATTATTGAAGTGGGACTACTTACACTTTGGGATGACATTACTGAAGTGGGACTACTAACACTTTAGGATTACATTATTGAAGTGGGACTACTTACACTTTGGGATGACATTATTGGAGTGGGACTAATTACACTTTGGGATGACATTATTGAAGTGGGACTACTAACACTTTAGGATTACATTATTGAAGTGGGACTACTTACACTTTGGGATGACATTATTGAAGTGGGACTAATTACACTTTGGGATGACATTATTGAAGTGGAACTACTTACATTTTGGGATTAAGTGGAAACATCGAGTTTTGATGATTTAAAATTCAAATGAGATTCAGTTTAGTTATTACCAGACTCTCTCGAATCTTTAATAGCTGCTAGTCCTCAGTTCCATTAACTCCCAAAGTTTTAAGTTCAAATAACAACATTATATTTTATCCAAAAATATTGTACAATATTTGAGAATTTTTTTCAGGTTTCTTAATAAGAAGTTAGTGGTTTTGTAGAAGGGGATAAACACATAGTAATAAGATTCGCACATTCCTCCATACAGCACGTGCTTGTGAATTTATAGATAACAATACAAAGGCCTTACATTACTAAATTATCATTCTCATTTTAATTAATAATAAATTTCCGAAACAAATTGTAGAAATTACAATTAGGGTCACTTTAAACATTTGTATATAGGTTTTACTTTATTCCGTTATTAATGTAGTTATTATCGTTTTTTTTTGTATGTTTATATTTTGATAAACAGTTGATTGCTCGTTGATAATTTTATTTTAAAATCTTTATAAATCTCAATAATTTGTACTTGTAAATTGCATTTTATGATCTATTATCACAATCTATTGGTTTAACTGAAATGAAAGTGTGCGTTTTAATTCTCGTTTTCGAAAATACAATTTTCTTGTTGATTGTTAATCACACAGATAAAGTGTTAATACCTGGAATATATATATATTTATATTTGGTGTGAATAATATCATGTACATAGATACATTGCGTACATGTAAAGCTCAGTATAGAATGTACATAGATGTTTGGGTTTATGAAGGATAAAGTTTTGTAACTGTTCAACTTCAATGACGAAGTCTGTTAATAGAGATTGTGTAAATTGTAAACGTTTCTTATACAATGGTTTTCAAATTTACTTGTTAGGTTGAAATTCATATTTCTTTCGGAATTAGTTTATTCAATGTTATATAAATTCTAATCAGAAAATAAATAAACTGAACAGATCTGAGAATGCTATCAAGTATTAAATTGCATTAATGTTTTCCCTTTTTTAAAACGTCTTTTTGTCATATTGTGAATTTTATAATTTATGCACAAACATTTAGGGTAATTTCATGTATTCTTGAATACTTTGTATAGATATCACTGCAGAGAAATATATTACTTTTTAGGTTTTCTTTTGATTTACAGGGTATCGTTGACAACAACCCGTTGTTTTTCAAATCAATTAAAAACTCCAGTAAAGATTTAGGCTACAACAGAGTACACGTTATTTTAAGATAAATTGTTACTTAGTCTAGATTCTAAAGCACGATTTTCTCGTTTGCTGCTTGTATATATATACGTTTATGTATAACGAAGTGTAAATTGTACAGTGTATGTGAAATAAACATTTTATTAATTCCCCCAAGCTTGCATTCACATAATTTTTTTTAAAATAAATTTCCGAATTCCATTAAGAAAACAAAACAAAACACGATAGTCACATTATTTAAATAAAACAATGAGTTATCATGAGTGATGTAAAATAATTCTGTATTGATAAAGCAATAATTCATCATCTTTAAACAGAAGTTATACAGATGTTTATAGAGACAAAAGGTTGATATTGTTGATATGAATACTTCCATCTGCCGAGGACAATAAATATCGAATTTAATATATATATTTTTTCTGTAAACATCTCAGGTTTCTTCAACTTGAAACTTGGATTTTTTAATGTTTATCATCGACAAGCTTCTGTATGTAAAAGCGGTTTTGAAATGATTTAGTAATATGTTGAGACTATATTTTACATATCTCTTTGAACAAATTTCAACAGAAATACTACTACGTGGAGTTGGATCTGTAGTATGATATGAGATAAAACTTGCCTAATCTTTTTTAAACTTTAGACCTTTATTTTTTGAAAAGCGAAATAAAACTGCTTATTTATTACTCATATTAACACAAACAGAATAATGATCAGTACGAAAATATTGTGTAAGAATATCAGTTTGTGTTAATGTACAAACAGAAAAAATGTCCGATTGACTCATAGACTAAATTACAAGTACCAAGAAAAGAAAAAAAAAGATGATACGCGAACGGCTGAATACAAGAAGTGCTATCGAAAGTGAGAAAACTGTGAATATGTCACAAAATATACATTAAACGTTTTGAGAAAAAAATCACTTGAAAAGATGTACAGAGCATTGAGCCTAAATCAGTAGTGATATCAAGGGCTAACGTTAATAATGGCTGGAGACGGCTTGAATGGGTAATGAAGAAAAACTTTAATATAAGTTTAACATAACAGCAAATGCACAACGTTTAGACAATGTTTTCTCTCCAGCCATTATTAGTCTCAAAGTGGGTTCCTCGTCATCGAATTTAAAAAAGGGCTAACGTTAGTCAATTTAAGTGACCTTCTTCCCCAAGTCTTAGAATAGGAGATATATTATAATAGAAATAGAGAGTTTTATCCATTAAATACATACCACAAAGTTGATTGTTTTACACAAAACTACACAATAGGATAATAATGCTTCGAGATGGCTTGAATGGGAAATGAAGAAAAACTACTGTAAGTAAAAGAGGTGGACAAGACATCTTATTTATTGTTAAACATAATAAAGGAAAAATATTACTGTAGTATAGTGTAATAATTTACTGTCTTCTTTTATATAGTGATTTATTTTTTAAAGAGGTTGTTAAATATTTTCCTGGTTTCCGGTTTCTTCACGATTATTGAGATGTGAGGCTATTAATGATTTTTTTTTTACCACAGCACCAAACATTTGGTACAACTTTATTAATTCACCGCCATTGCTTGAGGTTAAAAGACAGATATAACACTAACATTAATTTCTGCTTTTCACTATAAGTATTTTACCACTATCAGTTCAGATTCGTACTAGAATAGGAACATAAAATTATAGAATATTTTATACCCTAGGGGTAATATTGGCATAAATATTTAGCATCGGTAAAAAAAAAACGTAATGCAAGAGGCCACACCAATTCCTGGATACCCATTTTCTACATAATTTTCGTTTTTCGTGACGTTAATTGCCAATTTTCCGTTGGGTCTTCTTTGTCTGTGTGATGTATATATTTAACGTTGTTGGTAGATGAAGTTTTAAACTGGAACTTTCTGAAAATGAATGCTAATTCTATATTGCCACGTTTTGTATACCTTAATATGTCTATAAGTATATTGATAATGCTATATTTGCGCTTAATTAATCATATCGATCATCAAATTTACCTGTTTTTTTAAAATTAATTTATAGATATCAGCAAATCATATACAATGTAAATCGCTATATATTCACTCACCTGGAAAAACGTAAATAAAATAACATAGTTATGTCATCATTTTAAATCTTTAAAGTAATCTATTTCGTCTTTTAATTTGACGAACTTAAGATGACTTCGGAATTTATATACACATATACTATATATGTATATACATACAGTATATACATATATATATATATAGAAAGAGAGAGAGATAGAGAGCGATTGATTTCAAATTATTTTACAATTCGATATATATTACAATTAAGAGAAGCTGGTTTTTTGCTTCTTTAACCACTTATAAGTCTTGACCATAAGGTTTCGTAGTGACACTAGTCATTAACACAACTTGTACGAACTGTTCATGAATGTAATAAATACTGGCGAATGATTAGACGAATCACAAAACGTTTTACACTTCAATGGACTATTGATTGTACCGAATAAATCTTGAACAATGGGTAGAAAACATCATTTTATATTATTTACAATCCCACGTTTATTATGAGTTTAGAAAGTTCTTGAATTACGAATAAAAAAAATTATAAAATCACGTTATATCTATATATTTCTTATTCTATAACTCCTTTTTTTTTTAAATTGAACTTTTTTTTGTATGTTCTTTCTATCTCCCCAACCTCTCCCTGTTTCTCTATTTAAGTCTATACAAACCTATAGGTAAATGTATTTTGACAAAAAAGTGACGTTCTTGAATAAATTACAGAAAGAACTGGTCAGTTTAAAAATATCTTTATTTACGAATAAACAAGTAGCAGCGTTTACAAACTTTACATTTCGCTAGCTTTCGCTTGCCACCTGATAATAAACGTCCTTATCTTTTAAAAAGTTTTGGAATATATTTATTTGTTTATCTGTAAAGGAAACTATTTAAAGAGTCGTTCTATTTAGATTGACTCTCCAACCTAATTTAGTTTTCCATGTAAGTACACGACGTAATGCCTTTAAAATGATGAAGAACCTATTTTTGAAACATAACGTCTCAATAATCGAACGATTTTCCTAACATATGATAAAAATAATCGAAAAATATTTATGGATTATAAGAAGTAAGAAAGCGAGAAATAATTAGCTCAAATCAAAATTATATATATATATTTAAATAGGTAATTTAAAGCAATGTAAATACTTTTTAAAAGAGTTATTAAAGCTTGTAGGAGAAGCGTTTTTTCTTTCATCAAATAGCATTAAATAAGAGTTGACTGATCATGTTTAAAGTAAATGAGGGTTGAGTGTGTATGTTTAAATTATACGGGGTAATATTTTGTTGAAACCCTGGGTAAACTTGCGTATTTGCAACTTCCTATTGTCTGGTCATGTCGTGTGTTCAGACACTAGGACAGTGCTCGTATATGAATTTGTATGAAACTAAAATCGAAAATCGAAATTGATAAATTGAGAAGAAAGGTTAAAAATAGTATATATGTTTATGTACGATACATATGTAACAATCGAATTCTTAGTTTCCAGGCTATCTCACAATGTAGTGTACTAATACACGGTCTTCTATAGCTGATGATCATTCATTCTCATGAAATAAAACCTTGGTGTAAACAAGTCCAAAAGTCAAATTTTAAACTCAAGCTTAACTAAGTACCGGCACTGGTTAAATTGGGATTTTGAGAAAGGTTGAGCTACTTTTTTTTTTCTTTGATTCACTTTGATATTTCAAGCAGAAGACAAAGTACACTAATGGTTTGAATCTACATGAGTTGGAACTCCAATCTAGACTGCTCCCTCCCAGTTTGACCCTTAGGTATCAGAGAACTTTACGGAAAGTCCATGTTTAAAATTCTGCAAGAAAAGTGTGTTATAAACATAATGTTTTCTGTTTATGTTTTTTTTTTTTTAAACCTTTTGAAAACGATTTATCTCGAAGGAGTTGCTTAACTTAATATGAAGTTTGAAAGCTTGTTTGTTTGTAGTTATGCACAAAGCTGCACAATGGGCTATCTGTGCTCT
>NW_013666913.1:191331-192485 GCF_000517525.1 Limulus polyphemus
TACAAGTAGTTTACACTGACACAGATATATATATATATATATATATACAGGATGGAACAAAGAGGTCACATGACCGGATACTGTTGCAAGACTTAGAAGAGGTATCTTGGCACCCCAGGGTGTTGGTTTAGAGTAGGGTTGTTTTGTTCAATTAAGATGGATTCCTTGATTTTTCGTTTGTTTATGTTGGGTTCTTTGTTCAAAATTACTGTGTTTTTAATAGATATACTATGGCTTTTTGAGTTGCAATGGTGGAAAACATGGGACGGTTTTTCTTGTGTTCTATGAATCTGGTTTCCAATACACAATAGGATATTTACGCTCTATACACCGTGGTGAATCAAATCTCGGGTCTTAGGCCTATAATTCGTGAACTTATCACTGACTCACCAAGGGAACATGCTAAAAGGAAGTTTTGTGAAACACAAGCTCACAATATGTTAAAAAGTGACAGCTGGCTTCAAATGTTCTTTGAAACTTCCCAAACTGGGTCCTTCAAAGACTCATGACAAAAATTTACTACATGTACTATCGTCTTTCGAATATTTTTAACAAACAAACAAAAAAAAACCAATAAAGATAACGTTCATGTAACTAGAGCATTAAAACATACACACATGTTTTCTATTTTATTCGAGTACAACATGCTAAAAATAAATATTTACATGTATTATTTTTTGTGGCCATATAAAGTCCAAACAGAAAAGAATACGATACCTTGTCTTAACTCTTAGACTACCTTTAGTTGACCAATAGGTAATGATTGAGTGAAAACAATTAGCTTGGTCAACCATATGTAGTTCTATTAGTATTTTGATACATTTTCCTCTTCGTTTCTTTATAAAACAAAACCCCAGTAATATGTGACCCTAAGAAGATAACAGTAAAGGTTTTCAGCGAATAATATTATTTAAATTCAGCTGTTATGTTACATTCATTGACTTGATAGGTATTCAAGTTAACATTATGCGTACAGCAATAATGCTTGTTGGAAGATGATACTTATGAGTTATAATACAGTCTAGTTAATTTAATGTTATTGTTTAAAGGAACCGTAAGTCACGCGTAAATTACTCCAAATACATTGTCAAAATGTTTGTTTGTTTGTTTTGAATTTCGCGCAAAGCTACACGAAGGCTATCTGAGCTAGCCGT
>NW_013666913.1:192682-226761 GCF_000517525.1 Limulus polyphemus
ATTGACCGTCACATTATAACGCCCCCACGGCTGAAATGGCGAGCATGTTTGGGTGGACGGGGATTGTGAAAATGGAACCTTCAACAGTATTTTTCTAATAATCTCAACAAATAAAAAACAAAACAAATAACCATATATTTTCATAAGGAAATTTTGGAGTTACTAATAATAGAGAGAACCAACAATTTTCTTGGTTACTTCCACGAAGATTTATTAACTCTACTTAAAAGTGTAGTGAAGCCTTGATAACACATTTTTCTATCAATAAATTTCTGAAACGGTAGTATTAAATTCTGTGATGAATAAATCTCTCTTCCAAACCAGTTTTGAGCATCTCTAGAACATATTGTATTCTTTTACCCAAATATTTAAAGAAATCAAGTGATATGATTTGCTTCTACACTCTCACATCTTAGACTTCTTTGATCTTCATTTTGTAAATAAAACAGCAGCTTTCGCTCTTAGAATACTTTCACAATAATCCCTTTATATATTTAGTGTAAACTGTAATAACAGTTTAAACTTTTTCAAGAGTGAAGGTGCTCAGAGTTCAAATTATATGAAAAAAAATGTTTTATTAGAAATTTCAGCTAAATCTTTAATTCATATAAAAACAAAAGGTCTCCACATTATCAAATCTTGCTTGTAGCAACTTTTGGTGGTAAAACAATCAACTCTAACATGTTCACAGTATTTGAGTGAACAAACAGATAAATAAAAATGTCCACAGTATGATGCCATCATAAGATGTAACTACTTGATGGCAAAGTTTCAATAATAATCAGGCTCTATTTTTGATGCTGCTTAGTGTAAAAAATATCTTTGACTGAAGTATGTATGGCTTATGGATAAAAATGTTAGCAATTACACTCAAGTTGGTTAAGTCAAAACTTAATATTTAGGAAATATTACGCCTGTGTTTTAAGACCACAAAAATTAAAATACACATACCTGCTGTCAGTTTGAATTCGATTGGTTTCTAAACTTCAGAGTGATGAAATTAGATCATCATTAATACTTCCTGGTTTGGAAAAATATTATCTTTTGTGAAAATTAAAGCAAAATAAAACAATCCTTAATCGATGCAAAAAAACAATAAAAGACAATAAGAGTGCGTAAAAGACAGCACTTTTAGTGGAAGTCTATCTGTAAGAACTCTATGAATGATTCCAGACTGAGAAAATATAGTATTATATATATGAAACTATTTAACACAAAAATACGATACCTTATAACCCGAATGATTACGAAAGGTGTATATTTCTTTTTCAGGAACAAACTAGTTTGTGTGACGACCTTCACATTTTATGCAAAGGATCGTTGATGTACTTTTCAAGGCATTTAAAGAATCGACGACGGGTCACTAACATTTCACATTCGTAAAGAAGTTTTGGGATAATGGCTACTTTGTAAACCTGAATCTTGGTGTTCTTGCAGCGGCCACGATCAGTGAAAACACACCAAAGCAGTTTCTTAAAAGAGACATGTGCACATTAGATTCTGTGTTGAATCTCCATGTTGATGTCTGCACTTTGAGAGAGGTAGCATCCAAGGTAAGGAAAGTGCTCAACTACCTCCAGCATCTCTCTTTTGATGGTTATTTGTGGAGAGTCGTATTTGTGGCCTGGGGCAGGCTAACAGAGCACCTTACTTTTTTGGATGTTGAGGAAGAGGCCTAAGGTTTGGTAAGCTTCTGCAAAGAGATCCAGCATAGTCTGAAGGTCTCCCTCAGAAGTTGCAGGGATGGCACTGGTGTCTGCATATTGAAGGTCAAGAATGGATGTTTTGTATGTTGGAGCAGAGATAACTCTGATTAATGAGCCACTCTATCCATGCAATAATCAGAATTGATTCTCGGAAATAGAGAAGTGAGTTGTAACAATAATAAAATATTTCTTCTCCCCAGTTTTAATGGCAGCGGATTCAGTCTTGGATCCATTACAGAAAACTGTCATAGGCATCTGATCGTAGAGAAGCCTCAGTACCTTGATGTATTTTTCAGGGCAACCAAATCTGGCCAACATCTTCCAAAAGGCTACACGATTGACAGAATTAAAGGTCTTAGTGAACTCAATGAAAGCCATGTGTGGGTCCTGGTGCTGTTTCAACCTTTTTCTTGCGTCTGACGAGAAACAAAGATCACATTAATTTCCCATGGGATGGTCTGAAACTACATTGAGATTTCGGGAGGATATTCTCAACAAGAAGAAAAAGGTGATTCAGGTGTGATGAAGAGGAGAGCGATACGTTCATAAGTCCCACAAAATGATCTGTATCCTCTCTTGAAACTATTAATTATGTTAGCATGTCACATGTCCTCTTAAATCTGTCCTTTGTTTCAAATTTCAAGAAAAATATATCAGTATCTGTTCATTAGCACCAGCCTTGAATATTTCAGCCGGAATGCCATCTGATTCTGTAGACTTGTTGTTCTTAGATTTCATAACGGCGCACAAAACTTCTTCCAGGGTAGGAGGGTTGGCAAGGAATCTTTATTCACGGAGTTGAGGGATGGCGTTGATGGTGGCATCTGTCACAGTTGACTTACAGTTTAGGAGTATCTCGAAGTTCTCTTTCCATTTATCTTGGGTTGTTTTACTATCTTCCAGGAGTTTCAAGCCATCTTGTGCCTGCAGGGGAGTGGGGCCGTTAGAAGCTGAGCCAAAAATGATTTTTACTGCTTCGACGAAACTATGCATTGTATTGGTTATCAGTATTGTGCTGGGTCTTCTTTGATTGGTTTTTCCACCTCTGATTTCCCGAATTCTCCTTTGAGCTTTGGCTTTAGGGTTTCGATCTATATCCTTCTTCTGCTTAGATGAAGTTTCATTTAGCTAAGTGTAGTAAGCTCTTCTCTTTTGGGCAAGTAGGGCTTGAATCTCTACATCATTTTCATCATATCAATATTGGTGTCAGTGGGTGGAATAGCTGATGTTTGTACCATTTCCAGAGATATTCAATGTTGCCTCCAGTTGTAGGCAGGGCAGAAAGTTTATCATGAAAATGTTGTTAGAGACTCTCACATGTCTTCATATTTTGAAGAGACTTTATGTTGAAAGTTCTTCCCATTGCACTTGGATGCTTCTGATATTTTGGAGCAAGATAAGTGTTTAGGATGGATCTAACAAAGCGATCATCATCCAACAATCACCAGTTCCTTGCATGGAACGTAATTCCAATCACAGGCCTTAATGATGAAATAACCTAGAAGGTTCCAATGTTTAGAATGAGGGTGTCTCCAGCTAGTTTTGTATTTATTTCTCTGTCTAAAAATAGTGTTCGTGATGACAATATGATGCTCAGCACACCTACTATGGAATAGAATGCCATTGGAGTTGGCTTTCCCCACTCTTTCCTTCCCAGTGGTGCCACTCCAATGTTTCTGGTCATACCCATTAAAGTCACCAAGGAGAAATAATATTGTCCTCTTTGGGAATGTTAATTAGGATATAATCAATATAATTTTCAGGTATACAACTTATTATAGTTTCACTGTAGAATTTTGGTCAAAGAAGTGGCTAAGATCCTTTCACCCTAGCCGCCTATTGTTCTGGATCATTCACCTATCATATCATATGCACCTTCTACTTCTCACAGTAAAAATTTCTGTAAAGTCAAAAATACTAGGGTGAAAGTAGACAGTGGTCTCTTGCAGTAGTGAGTCAGATAATATGTTAAGAATACCACCTCCATTAATTGTTTGATGGGAATAGCTAACACTAACACGGAAGCACTTCGTCCTGTGAATATTAGCATCATTCTCCGTGTATGTAAATCTTTTTTCCTAGTATGAAATAAATCTTTACACACCTACACAGATCTTCTTATTCATTGAAATCTCTCAAACCTTTAGTAAATGTGCCATAACTTCACCCATTTTGTCTTTTGATTGTGTTTGGCATTCAATAAATATAATTTCACTCTGTTGTACACTGTGTACAGTCTCTTTCGTTGTAAAACTCAGACAAAAGTCAGACTTAGTCCATGTTACATTTCATGGCTGAAACCTTCAGTTATTCTGTAGATCGAACCTGATTGTCTTTTTACTTGATGATCTCATAGTAAAACAGAACCATGAAAGTGTGCTTCATTTCTACAGTTAACCCTAGTTTATTTTCTAGTTGACAGTGTCATCTCATGACCTTCGTTCTTTCACAGCATTGGTTGGCTGTAACATACAGACGTCGTCAATTCGGCCAACAATAATATTACAGTCGCTGATCAATTCAGCACTGATGCTATTTTACTAAAATATCCCCTCGAGCAGAATAGACATTATATATTATATAGAACAAAGAAACAAAGTAACTAGAACAAGGCAGATTCGGTGATTTTCTGGACCACATGGTTATCCTAAAACAGCATAGAAACTGACTAAATGTAAAATTTTCAAAAGTTCTATATTACTAAAGCACGTTGAAAACATAATATGCTTATACAAATATTGCATAAAACCCTCAAGCTTATCACTAAGACACCGGGGCATTTTGCGGAGAAAGTTCATTGTGTGACCTACTGTTGAATCTTTAGCTCCTGGCTTATTAAGCCGGTGCAATTCTTATTCTACACAAGTTGGAGTAAAATCATAGTCGTCGTACAAACAGATTGTGGGTGCAATCCTATCTGGAAACTCACAATTAGGCAGTAAAGATTGTAACTTAGACAAATATATCGATCTCATTATGATGAATATTCGTATTTTATTTTTTCCTTACTCTAGTGTAGCCCAAGAGTTGGCGGTGGGTGGTGATGACTAGCTGCCTTCCCTCTAGTCTTACACTGCTAAATTAGGGACGGCTAGCGCAGATAGCCCTTGTGTAGCTTTGCGCGAAATTCAAAAACAAACAAACTTACTCTAGTTTCCTGTGTATATATAATGTAGATCAATATATGTGTATTGTTTGTTTTAAGATAATTTTCACATAACCTAAAGGATATATGAATCTTTGTTGATAATCACGTGAAGATTAAATTGCAAGTAAATGGAACAATACTTGCAAATACGTTTTCGTCACTGTACTACTAAAAAAAAGTGGTTGCACTTTTAAAGTTGTATTATGTAAAGGCCATTGTTACATCATAGAAAAGCAATAAATGAAAATAAAAAATCCATTTCCTCTTACTCGAAAGAGGGCGCAGCGTTGTTATTGATCAAAGATCAACTAAACTGAGCGAGATAAGTTAAAGTGTAGTGCTTATACTTTATTTTTAAAGTGTTATAACATTAACACAAGAAACAGTCATATAAAGCCACATACATGATAAACTGATACGTATAATCTGAAACATAGGTCAAGAAGCACGTTCATACAAGATAAAAGTATAGAGGTCGTCTTTAGATGTATCATGTAGTGTTACTGTTACTATATTAGTATTAGCACTACTTTTACTTTGTCACGTTTGTGCATTTCTGCCGCTGCTGAATTTTTGCTGCAGTTTATTTTTACTACTTGCTAGTTAGTGTTAAGATTGAATAATGGCAAGATCAGAATCTATTCGACGAAGTTTGAGATTTTTCACAGCAAATTCTGGAAAAGTTAGATACTGGTGTCTGAAAAAAGCAGTTGACCCTTCTAAAGTTTTCACCATTTCAACTTCAGACAAGTGTACTATAAACAGTATTAGATGTTTTTCGAGATCTGTCTCAATTTCCAGTAGTAATAGCAGTATTACTGCAACAGCAGACCATGCGAATTTTGATTTTTTTAGACAGGAGCATACAGAATTGAGAAATACTCTGAAAAAGGTAGGTGCATGAAAATATTTGCAGATTATACTGTGAACGACTGTGATATTTATTTAATTCTGATCGAAAGGGATAGACTAGTAGTAGTAACAGTAATATTTAAAATTACAAGATCTCATTCTCACTGAATTATAATTTATATTATCAATATCAGTACGTCAGTAATTGCTACAGCACTGGTAAACCTAGTCTAACAATTACTGAATTAGACCATGACACAGTGTGCAGTACTTTAGTTACTACTTATGGTCTAATGAAAACCTTGAAATTTATTGTTCCAGAATTTTACTACTGTATGAGAATGTAAGGTATGGCCTCTTGGGGCATTAGGAAATTGTGTGTTATTTGTTGATGTGTGAATGATTTGTAGACCACCAGATCAAACTAATGAGAAACCTTGCATTGAGATTAATAATTCAGCTGTTAATAATTATTATGGGATATTTTAGTTTCACCCATATAGTTTGGAGACAGGTTTTAGAAACTGTTAAGGAAGGTTTTCTTCACCATTTGGTCAAGGAACTGCTGTAATTGTAAACAGTCCTATTTTAGATTAATTTTTACTTCTTCTAAATTATAGACAAACAAATGGTGGTTAAATGTAAAAAACCAGGTTGATTCATGAAGAGTATAAAAATAAAATTAAAGAAAAGCATTATAAATTTAGATTAAGCTTGAATGTTTTGACAGGAGACTTAGAGGATTATAGAAGATCAAGAGTCAGTCAAGCATGACATTATTAAATCAAAATAGGTATATGAAAAAAAAATGTGGTTTATTATGTAAAAATTAATAGTAAGGATTTCTTAAAATACATTAAGGGTAAGCAACATAACATAAAATTTAAGAATAGCAAGGGACCTGTTCCATTCTTATCATTCAAATATTTCTCAGGCCTTCCCTTAAACTCCTTTAAATTCACTGCATACACCAATCTGAAAGCTATCTATTCCAAAAGCCAATTGCCATTTTAGAAAAATATAGCTGAAAATGATTCATACCCTGCCAAATGTATATTTCTGTCCTCTGGTCCTACCATTCTCACCATCAAGTACAAAAAATAATTCTTGAATGCTATCAATTCCTTTACAGTCTTAAACACCTCAGTCAGATCCTCTCTAACTACTTTTTTTAAATAAAATATTTCAGAGATTTTCCCCTGTCCTCATATGACAGCCTTTCCATCCAAGTTATCATCCTAGTAGCACTCAATTGAGCCCTTTCCAACAATTCAATTTCTTTACTAATACTAAGGTAAGGAGCCCAAGACTAAACAAAATACTTCCAATGTGGTCTAACCAATGATGTATACAATTAAATTATAACCTCTTTTAGATTTGTATTCAATATTTCTATAGGTACAACCTAAAATCCTATTTGCCTCGCCACTAAAAACAGCACACTGCTTGGATGACTTTAGAGTTTGATCAACCAGAACACCAAGATCCTTTTCTTACATAAGACTGTTACAGCTATTCTCATCAAAATCATACTTGTAATTCAAATTATGATAACCCACAAGCATTACTTTGCATTTATTATAATTAAAAGTCATCTGCCATTTATTTGTCCAACTCACCAAATAATTAAATTATTTTGTAAAACAGCAGCATCCTCTTCATAGCAAGCAACACCAAAGACTTTAATATCATCAGAAAATATAACTAATTTATTGACCATTCCTACATTTCTGTTATTGATATAAATCAAAAAAGAACAAAGGTCCTAACACTAAGCTCTGAGATACCCCACTTCTGACATTAATTCAATTTGACTGAACTCCATTCATGATACTATATATATATATATATATATATATATATATTAATATCCCTCTGCTTTCTTCTATTTGACCATTTTATGCCTAATGAGCCAACTTATCCCCCACAACTTCAGAAATAAGTATTTTAACAAGCCTTTTATGTGGCATCCAGTCAAATGCTTTCTATTATGATGACAGTTGAACCTTTGAGGGATGGTAAAGGAAATCTCATTTCTGATGATTATGAGTTACCTGTATTACTAAGTTTTACTATTTTTTCAATTTTTACTGATGAAAATACAAACAAAGGATTAGATATGTGAGCTAATTGCTAATATCTTTTGTGTGTCCTTCAATTATAGGCAGATGCCAGAAGTTTGGAAATTGGCTATTATTTCTCTTATTTTCAAGGGAAGTGATAAAATTTGTCTAGGTAATTATAGACCTATTATTTCAACATCCGTAGTGGAAAATGTTTATGAAAGTGTTAAATGCCATTTAACAAAGTTTAAAATTTTGTTAGATAGTTAGCATGGTTTCACTATGGGAAAGTCATGCTTTAGTAGTCTTTTGACATTTTTTTAACAGGTTACTTTTTATATAGATGATGGTAAGGGTGTGGATTTGGTGTATCTGGATTTTCAGAAAGCATTTGACAAGCTGTTTGAAAAAGACCTGTTAAAACAATATCTCTGTAGGTATGGGGGATATGTTGGCTTGTTGGATAGAAAATGGCTGGATGGAAGAAAGTGGGGGTTGTTATAAATTTAGTTCTGCCAAGCTGAATTAATATAACAAGTAGGGTAATTCTGGGCTCAATGTTAAGACTTTTGCTGTTTCTAATTTACATCAATGACATATATATGAAGGAATGGTAAATAAATAACTTAAATTTGCTGATATTAAAGACTTGGGTGTTCTTGGCCGTGAGGAGGATACTGCTGCATTACAAAAAATTTTACATTATTTGATGAGTTGGAGAGACAGATGGCAGATTGCTTTTAATCATAATAAATTTAAGATAATGCATGTACATTATCGTAATTTAAATAATAAGTTGGAGTAACCCTAACAATTACCTAAAGTGAGCAATACAGCAGCACAAAATGAATATCACCTACAGTTTCATAAATCAAAGAAAGCCAAAAGAGATCTTGGAAAAGAACCTGATGGCAATGCTATGTCTTTTTGGCTTTGGGTTAGATCACAAGAGTATAATGATCAGCTGAGTGAAACTCAAGAGATATTACAGCAACCTGCCATCCACATTGACTAAGATTCGCAAGAATGGTGGAATATATGTGAGGATTCTTATCTGGTGGTGGCAAAATTAGTGCAAAGATTTATGTGCATTCCCGCCACTTCAGTTTCATCACGGCTCACCTTTTCTGCTGCTGGTTTGTTGGTTGGAAAACTATGGCCAAGGCTACATACAGACAGTATAAATATGTTGATATTTCTGAAGAAAAACCTGTAACCTCTCCAGGTAAGGTGTATGTTTTGTTTGCCTCGATGTTGTACTGTCACTTTTTTTTTTCCCTACCAGTATGTATACTGATACATACTACCCAATTTTAACAGTCTGTTTTGATCTTAGTTGTGTTTTATATGTAAGGTGAAGAAATATTTGATAGTTTTGGATATGACTGTATATCTTATGAAATTATATAATTGATCTTTTTTTTTTGCTGTTCTTTTTTCAGTTTGAACTTTATTGAAGAAAATAACAATTTAGTTTGTAAATGCTGTTATAGGACCAATACTCACAAAAAGTTTACTATATTAAAAAAAAAGAAAGAAGATGCTTATATTTTAATTTTTTGATAATTTTTTTTTCAGACATGTACAAGTACTTTTTGTTTTAAAATGCATTATTAATCCTACAACTTTCAAGTCTTTATTTGAGTTAATATGATACAAATTACTTGGAATAAAATATGTTTGGTGTGAATGTAACTAATTTTTTTATATATAGTAAATTTGAAAGGTTAGCGTTTTAGATCATAGAAGCATCTAAACCAAAAGCATAATATTTCTGTAATAATGCAATTAATGCTTTTCTTTTATCTTACCCAGTGCTATTATTTTTTGAATGTTGCTTTACTATTTCTGTACAGTTATCTATACAGCAATTAGTAAAAAGCTATTTTTAAAAATATCACTTTATAATTTGGGTGGGTATGTATGATGAAGTTTAAATAGTTTTTTAAAAATGTTTATACATTTACTAAATCTAACGTACCTAATTGAATAAATTTATTAGCAAGTTCCACTAATTGTCCAGCTGTAATCTTGGGCTCTTTACCTTCGGAAGGACATTGAATTGTTGGAAAAGGTTCAAAGGAGTGCTGGCTAGTAGATGATACTAGGGATGGTAAGGTTGTCTTATGAGGACAGGTTAAGGTCTCTGAATTTTTTTTCTTGAAAAAATAAGATTCAGATATGATATCTTACCTCCTACCACAAAAAGCTTTTTTGATTTATACTGCCCCCTATTGGCATAAATTTTTGCTCGCCACTAGCCTTGATACTTCCACTTACCCTCACGTATCTTAATGTGAGATATTTGCATACTAACATGCAGATGATTATGCAGCAAACAATAGGAGTGTGACACTACACCTATCATAACTGGCGATCACTCTAATCTTGCAGCTGTTAACCGCTTCTCGAATGGCAGTTTTATTGAATAGACATGTTTTCACTCACAGATCGATTAACTTATCCACAAGTTTTTACTTTCTTAATTTTTCTATTTAAGTTCATTTGTTATTTACTGCTTTCATTCTTTTTCTTGGAGAGTTATGATTTATTTTATTTAACATCTCTCCTTTTTTTCATTGTTAGAATTATTCACTTGCAATTTCAAGTGGTCATGACTATAACTGCTGCTATTCCTGCAGCGGATTTACCGACCATGTAAACTGGGTTGGAACCCTTATTATTGGCTCAGGAGGTGACAGCTTAGAATGTCTGGAGTTAACCATTTTCATGCAACATTCAAAGCTAAAAGATGATTGTCCTTTCATTCCTGCTCAAGGTTTGAATGATTGGGAAGATGAGGATGTGGACAGCCTTTATCCTCTTCCTGAATATGCCTTTCAGTTGCGTATGATTTTGTAGGAATTGCCCAGACCTCCTTCCCATTTTGTGGAATTGATTAATCAGGTATGTTCTGTCTTTATCTCCTGTTTCCTATGGTTCCACCCCTTCCCTTATCAGGGAAGAGCCTGTGGGTCATTATTTAGTGCTTTCTCTTTCTCTGGATATTGGGATTCATGCAAGTCATTTTGGGGAGTAACTACGTTCTGAGGTTAATATGCCTTGACTCCATGTGCTATGGTTGATCATACTTTTGCTTACCATCATTCCAACCTCCACTATTTGGACTCGCAGCACTTGGAGCCGCTTCTCCCTTTGTGATGATACTTCGATTACTTTTTTCCAACCAGTTTTCTTATATTCATCTTATTCTTACCACCCTTCTCTATTCCTTATCCTCCCTTCACCTTTTTTCTGAGGCTGTTTGAAGTTCCCCTGAGAGGTTTTGAAATGATATTCAGAATCTCCTTTTTGTTACCATGGCACACCTTCCCTCTTCAGCCCTGGCATTAAAGATGTGGCTGCTCTGCTGTTTGGAGCTTCTCGGTTGAGATGCTATTTTATCTTGAGTTCTTTTACCTTCCACCTCATTACGTGACTTGCGTATGGCAGTTTTTTGTAATGATAGTTGTTGGGGGGTATCCTCAACTCATTCCTGCTTCATTCCAGAGGTCTTCGTTTCCACCATTATATGGATGACTGTCTGCTTCTTGTTTCTTCACAAGACAACTCTGCCCTACATAAGCAGTTGCTTCTCCAGGAAGCTACCTGGATGGGTTGGCTCGTCAAAGTGGAGAAGCCTTTCCTCACACCCACACAATATTTGGTTCATCCTAGTGTGTTTTTCAACTCCCTCCTCAGTCTAGCTTCTGTAGAAGCCCTCATTCCTCTTGATTGTGCCCACTTGCACTACCTTCAGTGGGTTTTGATAAACCAATGGAGCTTTGTGTATGTGTATGATTCAGAATTCCAATAATTCTCATTGAATGCTCAGGGGCAGGAATATTGGTAATATCTTCTCATACAAAAACACTTAAAAGCTCATCCATCTCATAATCTTCAACAAAAACTTGACTCTAAAGGCCCAATTACATTTTAGTACTTTGCCTACTTTTAACATCTTTAAAAAAGTCTTTACTGCTATAACATTATCAGCCAGCTTTTCTCATAAGCCATTTTGCATTTTTTAAATTGTATTTAATCGTATTCCCATCTTTCCTACAGTTCTATAAGTAAGCCGTCATTTTAAACATCTTAAAACTTATAGCATTTGTTCCAGATTTTCTCATTATGTTTTTAGTAAGTCAGTTAGGTTTTATCTTTACAGTTGTCCTTTTCCTTATTTTAGGAATTTGTCTATCTTGAATTAAAAGCAACCTTTCTAACATTTTTCTAAACTTATCCCACATCGTTTTTTGATCTAATCTGAGTTATCAGAATAATAAGATTTGTTGCCGATTTTATTAGATTTAATATCATAACGAAAAATTTTTATCCTAAAAAAAAGTTTGCTTATAAATTGAATGTTGATGTTACAATAATGCATGCATTGTTATAGGTTGAGAAAGGACTAGTTAATTGGATTGTAGGGTAGTTGGACAGCATAAATTAAAAGGTTGTTATTAATGGAATTCAGTCAAACTGCAACCTTGTTGCTCGTGGAGTAACTCAGGTGTCAGTGTTGAGCTTTTGTTCATTATTATTTATGTTAACAATATTGATATGGGCATATTCAGTAGATGACTTAAGTTTGCTGAAGACATTAAACTAAACCCTTAAGTGTTTGCTTTAGCCATCGATGAAGTGCTGTGTTGCTACTAGTAAAGCTAATGGAATTTTAGGATATATTTCTAGATACTAATAACAAATCAAAAGATATAATCATCTATACAAATCACTACTTGGCCTCATTTGGAATATTATATACAGTTCTGCTCTTATCTAAGAAGAGGACTGCTACTGCTAGGATGATTCCAGGGATTGAAAGGTTATCTTACAGATATAAGTTATGATCTAAAGTTTACAACATTATGTGGATGATTTATAGAATTATTCTGTGTTATATTCTGAAGATAGATAACGAGATGAGAGGAAACGTGCAAGATTTGGAAAATACAGGCTAGGCTTCAGTTAAGACAATTTTATTTTTCTAACAGGGTGACTGACTTTTGGAATAAATTAATCTTGGAAGAAATGGGTGACAGTTCTTTTACAGGAGTTTAAAAGGGGAATTGATGATATCCTGAAAAATAATAGATTGACTTACATTTTTACTTTTCTTAAGGGTGGGTGTGCAAAGACATCCTTAAAGGATCAAATGGTTCCTTGTTGTCAATAGGTCATGTTATATATATATGTGTGTATGTGTGTGCATTAAGTGACAAATTATATTAAATAATAGTTTATGTGTAAAGTATCACTTTATATTGTGCAAGGAAATTACTTTTATTTAAGAACAATTCTCTAATATGTTAACATATTTTAAGTTTTGATGAATTTGGTTTTGGGTGGATCAGTTTATGTAAATTAATTTAATTCTGATTTGGCTTTTATCTGAAAAAAATACAACAAAGTTATTCTCTTAAAAATGGGCTTAGCATGTTTGTTCTGTTTGAGTGTAAATGTGTATACAAAAATGAAAATTTTCGAAACTTAATTTTTTATAATGATTAACTTAATCACCAGATCATCGTTAAAGATATCAATCCTTTTGTTGATGAATGGGAGGCTGAAGGCCAATTTCCAGCTCATTCAGTGTTCAAGAAACTTGGTGAAGCTGGGCTTTTAGGAATCACTAGGCCACAAGGTAAAATATACAATCTATTATTTTTCGTACTTAAGAGTAGCCCAAGAATTGGCAGTGGGTGGTGATGACTAGCTGCCTTTCCTCTAGTCTTACACTGCTAAATTAGGGATGGCTAGTGCAGATAGCCCTCGTGTAGCTTTGCACGAAATTCAAAACACACAAACAAATAAACAATTTTTATCTTCCTATCTGAGAAAGGTTATGAACTTACCAGAAAGGGTTCAGAGGAGGGCAAATATGATTAGTGGTCTAGGGCCAACTAAATGCCTTTGGTTTTTTTCATAGAGAATAAAGTTTAAAAATCAGTATATTTGGGAAGAATTTGGTCTGATTATTTCCTATATTATTTAATAATCAGTGGAATAGTGCAAACTACACATTTTATTTATATGTATATATAACCAAAACATCAGTAAAGTTCACCCATGGATACAAATAAGAAAACACTGACATATCAGACTTTTTTTTTTTCCTTTTATTAATTTCTTCTGTTGGTTTTGTAACTTCAAAGGTCACTCTTCAGGAAGTAGTTTTACTGAGAACCTATAACAAAAAACATACAAAAATAATCTAAATTATAAACTTATACTTTCCAGTTGTATATATGTTTAATTTAGATTATTTACTATAAGATGACAAAGTTTATTAAGCATCTTTTTCTGTTTAGTTCTTATCACTAGATTATGCTTGATTATTATTTTTTGCTTTGCAGAGTATGGTGGACTAGGACTTGACTACACCTACACCTTGGCTTTCTTAGAAGAGCTAGGCACAATTAAGTGTGGAGGAATCCCAATGGCTATTTCAGTCCACACAGACATGGCGACTCCAGCCCTTGCCAAGTAAGCTGTTATGCTTTATCACAATCACTTCCTGCTTTGTTTTTAAAAGGAGACAGTTTCTGACTAGCATCATCTTTTCAACAGTCTGAAAAATACAAAGATATATCTAAACTTGTTGCGAGGCAAAATAATTATATGGTTAATGTTTCAGTAAAATGAACTTCATTGGAACCATGTGCAAAGCATCATTTTGTTTTTGGATTTTGTAAAAACTGTTCAGTTACATAGAACTTATAATTGTAAGTTTGAAGGCTTAAAATGATAGAAATCAGGGCTTAGTCCCCATGACAGACACAGAGAAGATAGCCCATTGACAGCTTTGCAGTAAAACCAAACAAGTTAAATAGTTTCCTCAAATCTTTAACACAGCATCATAGATAATTGTTCTAGTTAATAAAGAGTTAAGTTAATTTTTCTTACATTTTTTGAAACATGAACATTAATAGAATTTTTTTTTCAGTTTTGGAAGTGAAGAGTTAAAAAAAGAGTTTTTAGTGCCATCTATTGCTGGTGATCGTGTAGCCTGTCTTGGAGTTAGTGAAGTTGAAGGTGGCTCTGATGTGGCCAGTATGTCATTGCTTTATTTCTCAAATTTTGATATTATATTTTCTTTTCTTTTATTCATCTGTTAAGTTTGTGGCTTCCGTTACTGAATTAATGTTGTTTTGCCTGGTCTGTCATGAATGTGAATATTTTTAGAATAGCATCACAATGTAAACAGAAAGAATGACTACCTTTTAGTATTTTTTTCAGTAAAGAGAAAATTGATGAGAATCATTATAAATCAAATCATAAACTACTCAGATACCATAATTTTTTGTTTAAATATGTGGAATTTTTCACTAATAACTTTATGATTGTGTTAATTATATGCATATTTTATAAAGCTCTGATGAATTAACTTTATTTATACTTGCAATTCCTGATTCAGTATGGCTTGATGTATGAGACATCACAAAACTGTCATGATAATGCCAGTTTTATGAGCCTCCAATTGCTAAATATTAGGTCGTCAAGAAATTAATATAGC
Organism: Limulus polyphemus; assembly: GCF_000517525.1. Classification (NCBI taxonomy): domain Eukaryota; kingdom Metazoa; phylum Arthropoda; class Merostomata; order Xiphosura; family Limulidae; genus Limulus; species Limulus polyphemus. Next base: position 207,971 of record NW_013666913.1, read on the forward strand.
TTTTTATAGATGAAAAAAACCCAAACAACTTGTATATCAAAACAAAACTTATATTAAATGAAATAGTCTCCAATCTTATTGATGATGCTTTTTTCATCTTACAATCAGGTTGTTAATGCCCTGATTAAAGAAATCACTTGGCTTTGAAGCAAAAAAACATGTTGATGTCCTCTTTAATACATTTGCCTATGTTTTCCCATTAAGATGGTGTTGCAGTGAATGAAAAAGATGGTAATCTGATGGTGCCATATCCCAACCCAACTCCATAATCATGTGTTTCCACAAACGTGCCACCTGTGGATGTGCATTGTAGTGGAGAAGAAGAACACCTTTCTGATTGACGAGTGAAGGGCATTTCTGATGAAGGGCTTGATTTAAATGTTCTAGTTGCTGATTATAGGTCTCTGCATTGACAGTTTGCTGTGGATTGAGGAGTTCGAAATGAATTTCTCCTTTAATGTCTCACCAAATGTAAAGCATCACTTTCTGCAGATGGAGTCCAGGTTTTGGGTCAGAAGTGGTTTATGTCTAGGACTGAGCCATTGTTTTTAGCATTTAATATTCACATACAGAATCCATTTTTCATCACCAGTGACATTTCTGTCCAAAAATGGTTCATGAACATTATGTGGCAGATGAGACGAAGCAATGTTCACACATTGGAAACAATGATCATCAGAGAGTCGTGAGGCACCCAAACACCTTCTTCATGGAGTTTTCCTGTATTCCTTAGATGTTTATGTATTGTTTCATGAGAGATATGCAATTTCAGGGCCATTTCACAAGTGTGTTGCCTTGAGTTAGACTCAACAAGCATCTTCAGAGCATCAATATCAATTCCAACATGTTGGCCCCCTGCCATCACAGTTTTTAAGGCTAATGTCACCTGAACGAAACTTGCTGAACCATCGTTGACACTTACAAACATTCAAAACATTTCCATAAACTTCTTTGATATTCTTTGTGGCTACAGAGGCATTGTTTCCCTTGTTGTATTCAGACAGCATTGCATGCCAAATGTGTGTCTCATCATGTGCCATCACTATAAGATATTAGAGTAAACTAAACTTTACACATTATATAGGCTACACTAATGTGATGTTTAGGTGGTTCGTTTAACTATTATATGTGATGTACGTTTTTGGGGGGGTGGTTAATGAAAGTGTTCCAAAGCGCAACATTAATTTCTTGATGACCTAATAGTTTTTTAGTTGAATTGAATACTAGATGACAATTCCAGGGGTTGCAGAAAATGGAGGTGTACTCCTTTACTGATGTACAAATGGCTTATATACTGTCTTATTGATTCACCATCTTTTGCTTTTCCTAGCTACACTATACAATTCATTCTCTATGAATATTGATAAAGGGTTTCTGTTTTTGTTTTACTAATGCAGAGGAGGTCAGTATTCTGCCAGTAAAATTGTGCCATTTTTATTATAGGGACTTCTCTTGTGAGCTTATCTTCTTTGTGTAGCATTACCCTACATGGCTTGACATGTATATCCAGGTGAATGATTTACCATGTAGTTACTTTCCTGTCTTAAGACCAACCACTCTGAATGTTTTGCAGTACTTCTTGCAAGCCAATCTGTTTGTAGTTCATTGTTTTCAGCAATCCAGAGGAGAATTTACTTTATGGCTTCCAGCTTCATTCTTGAGCTGTTTGTGGGAAGCTTGAATGTTTCACCAGCATTATAAAGAATGTTGTTGCTTCATGAGATGATGAATGCCCACCCAGTTGTCTATCTGTAGTATAGAAACCATCTGTGACAATGATGACAGGTGACTGCCATTAAATAAGTGCTTAAAAGCTTATTTCGCTTCACCCTCTACCCAGTCTTTGTATTTTGTGTCTTGACGGATTTGCACAGATCCTAGTGGTGAACAATTATCTCATTGGTAGCTGTAAGCAGTGTTGGTGCTTTGCGATTCTGCCGAGGCTTGTGAGCTGTAATAATGTTTAAATGGGGATGGCTGAAACACTTCTTGTGAAAAGTTTTAAACAGGTGTTTTGTATCTTCTCAGTCTTATATAGCTGTGTAGTACACATACTGATCATTGGTAGTGCATAATACAGGATGGAGTGGATAAAACTTGTAGAGCATAAGCAGATGATGTTCTTCAGTTGTGTTTTCTGCTGCAACTTTCATTGCATTGATATCTCAAATTATCATTGTGTTAATGTAACTGGTGAAGTAGAGTTGTCTTTCATAAATTATCCCCAACTTCAATGTTTCTTTCAGAGGGATGATAATGCTTACAAAGGATGGTGAAGGTTTGTCCTCATCGGCATGTATATTTCTGAGTATGCATAACATAGCAGTGACATGATTGATGACCATTCCTATGTTTTTGGACCATTTGCTTACTCTGCTAATGGATTGTTGCATCTTGCTTTCGATTTCAGCTTTGTTAGAACCTCTGATGTACATACTAATGTATCAAGTGAGAATTCACCAGCATTAATTCAGGTTCCTCTTCCACTGCAATAACCACCTAAGGTTGATGTTAGTAGTGGTTCAGTTTGATAGGCAAGCCTTCTAGCTCTAAAGCCTTTTCTGGAATCTTGACAATGATGTTTTGTAGGATGGTGATTCAATGGTCTTTAAGATGAGTGGTCCTTCATGGGGTTGAGTAAGGATTTGATAAAGGCATCATTTCATATTTCAGGTATGCACAGCTATGTTGATGCTTGAACACTAACTTTAACAGATTGACTTACATAAGTTCCTTAAAGGTGGTGTTTTTATACCATCTGTATGTGGAGCTCCACATTTAAATGTACTTATGGCTCCGTGTATCACGTCCAAGCTAAAAATGGCTTTATTATATATGTAGCTCAAATAATGATTGCTATAACTCGAGTGCTTACCTGCATGTCACTTGGTGACCATGGTCACCCTGGTTAATTATCTGCACATGAATTCCTTGCTTTGATCTTCCTCTGTATGAAGCAAGGTACTTTATCATTGAAATGCCTGACATCACCAAGCTACAAACTTGTGAAAGTGCCACATTCCATTTCATGTCTTGTGCTTTGGAAGCTGATCACCAGTAGAGTGTAAAGGCTCTATTCTGTGCAGTTCTTGCCTCATCTACCCAGGCTGGATCATGGCTTATTTGCATGAACTGACATGATTACATGCTTTTCAGGATTTATCAGTATCACTGTTCCACCAGTATGGAGTATTTTTGTTTTTATTGATGGTGGAAAGATGTTAGGAGTACAAGTGCTGCCAGGAAGCTTAGTATCTATGTGTAGGTGTACCTCATATATGATCTATCACTACTGACATTATTTTCTATGCCATGTAGAGATGACACTTAAGGTGGGGTTAGCTGAGGCAGAGTTTTTACAAGAGTCTCTGGCACATTGTTGCTCAGAAATTCTTGTTGTTTCATCCAAGGTTAGCAGTATAAGGTGGATTATTATACTGTGGAGAGCAGAATGTAAACCTTTGCCAAGTATGTTTTTACATGCATCCCAGATGGGGTATCTTATATTGAAGTTTCCTACTCTAGATACATCGGAGTGTTTTCAGAACCATTGAAAAGTAAAATACTCTTAAAACCAGACAATATTCTAAGTCCCAGTCTTTTTTTTTGTTCTATTATTCAATGTATAGGTAAACCCTGAAAATCTGAATTTTATTTTGGAAACTGGACAAGTTTCAGAAATTGTTGCGTTTCAACATATATTTAACCCTGAAAACCAGACAATCTCCCTCTTGACCAATGTTTTAACAATAACTTGGTAATTCAACTATGGCTTGATGTCCTGTGACAATGTTAATCCCAAACACTATGTGGGCTTGGCCAATTTGACGATTTATTTAAATATATCCTTTTGAAATTAAGCAATTAAAATTTGATTTATTAGATACATTTTTATGCCAAGTTTCAGGACATGCATTGATAATGAAGTAGTTCAATTAAATTTTGAATGTAACTCTGTAAAAAGGTCACAACATACTAATTTTAACCTTCCTGTATCGAGAGAGTTAATTAATCAATGTGTAAGGTAAGGTACTGATGATTTTGTAAAACAAAATTTGGAGTTTATTTTTTACAGTAGATTGATCTCTTTGTTTAATATGTAGCTTTTAAATTTTTATTAAACAATCAGTTCACTTTGAGCTATTGAAATGCCATAGAACTGTCTTTAGAAGGACATTACTGTATTAATGATGATGGGAATAAAGTTGGTCAAAATTTTTGTATGTTTTCTTCTAAACTAAGTGTGTCATAATTAATATACTTGAATAGTTGCTTATCGAAATAAAATTAAAAGGTATTATTTTATATGATTAAAAATAGGTTAGATAATCCACAAAATTTAAGCACTTTAGGTACAGTTACACATTTTTTCAACAACTTATATTTCATTATAGTGGAAAATTTCTTCTAAACTAAAAACTCTTCCAAAACAAACCTGTTTCCTTGTCTGGAAGAAGTTCAGTTTAGAGGGGTTTTACTGTATTGGTGATTCAGATGTGTGTGTGTGTGTGTGTGTTTGTAACTTCAGGTATGCTATCTGGATGTTTTGTAATACCTTGCAGTGGATATTGTTCTACTGAAAATTGTCCTAATATTCATAGCAGATAGCTAAATAGTGTATAGAAACTATAAGTTAAGAAAACTGCTTTTAGCAATGAAAATGATTATATTTCTTCTTCAGTTAACCATCACTTTTATTTTTACTCACAGTTGATAGTTTGTACTGTTTCTGTTTCTATTGATATGTTTTTCTTCTTCACTTATTAAATTTAAACATAAATTTAAATAGTCTCGTCATCTCGCATCACTGTTTGCTTCATCCGACTTGAAGATGGTATTTTAACTGTTCTCTACCAAAATGTGTAAGTTAACTATTCCCTTTACATAAATATGTGATCAGTGCTATATTATGTGTATAAAATTTTTTGCATAGTTTAGTCATTTTGCCAAAATCCATAGAACCATCTGTTTATGAATTGAATTTCTCCACACACACTGAATTGCATGAATTGTGAATTTAAGTTTTGAACTGACAGTTTTCTGCTGTTTCGGGGATGTCTTGCATTTGTCAAATCCGTTCTCTTGCTTAGAACTTTTTATTGCTTTCAGCACTAAAACCTATTCAGCTTAACACTTTCACAGTGGCTGAGACATATATTTCTCAGTGCACTGGGAAATGTATGTCCCAGTTGCAGTGAATTGGTTAAATAAAGTTACTTTTTTCTTGCTCGAAACTTCTATTTTTTCCTGCATGTCTGATTGGGTAGAAAGAACACCTGGATGTCAGGTAGTGGTGTTGTCTTTCTTTCTAGCAGCTGTTCTTCTGTTTTGACTTGAATTATAGACTATGAAAAAAATTTAAAACATTTTTTTAAAGACTGTGATCAAATCTCTAAGATTTAATGATGAGGTTTATTTTCAGGTATTTTAGGTTAGTTAACAAATGTTTACCTATGTTATAAAACATATACATTTAAATATTATTAACAATTTCCATTGTTTAGAGTTACAACATGAATCCAAATGTTTTGCTTTTTGATAAATTATAAGACCTTTAATTAGCCATGGTTTCAAACTATGTGTTGATCATACATTTAAAACTTATTAACCAAAACAGAACTGTAAAAATATTAAAACGATTTTACGTTAAATGGCTTGCTTCACACATAAAAAGGTGAGAGATTAATAATAATAATTAGTGACAATTATAGTAATGTAGCAAAGTTAAAAAAAAAACCTACAAAACCCTTGTTTATATTTTGGTTTTCAGTAAAAATTAACTGCCCCCCCCTTATTGAAATATAACATTTCAATCCTGTTTGTATTGTAATACCCAAAGGTTTTCTTAATATGTAAGATAATCCATGGGTCAGGAAACATAATGTAATCAAATAGTTAATGACTCTTTTTACATTTTAAAACATTATCACAAGGTGTGAAACCTTTGTTAAATGAGTAAATGAAGTAACTGAGCTAATACTTAATTGAATAATATAATAATAAATAATCAACTTGATATGTAGTTGGATATATATTAAACACCCTTTATGAAAATAGCACAAAAGAGTGTAATTTGATAAAAATAGACTTGTTATATATCTAAAACGTACATACATATATTAACATAGTCCAAAATTTTGTATTTAATAGCCAAACTTACCTAAGAAGTGGAGTTTTAAATATATTTAGGTAATTAATCCTTAGAAAAAAAAGTGTTCAAGATTCTAGTTTTCACGGAAATATATTTCAAATCAGGTAGAATTACCTTTGACATACTGTAAACCTTTTCCTGTTGGGCCATTCTCCCTTTCTTGACAGCCATATGACTTCTGTCTGTCAAGTGTTCTTGAGGCAATGCATTACATGTGGCAACTTACATAGAGTTCTTCACTCTCTTCCATAGGATTTATTTGATAAGTGTCAGAAGAAACTACATAAGCTCTGCTGCCCATCATGAGTCGGTTTGTCGTTCTGTAATCTTCATGTCTTCATGTGCATGCTACTGAATTTGGAAGTCAGTGTTAACCCTGAAGTTAGATATAGTGTGGTTGAGATATTGTTATAAATTCTTCTTTACTCTCACTTTTAAGCTTCAGTCTTCTCCCGTTGCTGCTTGATCTGCTCTGGGAACAATAAGATTCGCTTGATGGTTTGCTAGTTCCTCTGAATGATGAGTGAAATTAATTCAAGTAAATATGAATAATAAGAAATAATTAAATAAACAATATTGTGTTATTACTCCTAACGCTAATTCTGATTTGTAAATGACTGATATAAAATTGGTAAAAATTACACTTTGACAACTTAATCTAGAGTTCACACAATAGCAGTTGTTCGTGCAGTTTGATAATATATACAGCATCGTGACTACTACTGTGTCTGTCCTATTCCAGCTGGCCTGATGAGTCGTGGTATTGGGTAAAAGGCATCATCAGCACCGAATATGGCATATATAGTGTGGATGATGTATTACCGTATAGGCCAAACTATAGGGCAATCTCAAATATAAGGCAAACCCCATTTTCAGAAAACATGGGAAAGAAAAAACTGAGTGTCATAACATCTTTTTTTAGGTCTGCAAAATCAAGACTGTAACAGAACACATTGCACGTAGATTAGTTGCAAGAATTAGTGATGAACTTGAGTGAACATCTGGCTTGCATGCCTAAATGGATGCTATCTGGACATTCAGGAATGTGATAGGCTAAAGTAGGGAGAATGGACCTGTGGTTGGCCATGATCATAAGGCAACTATGAATTTTACAGCCTAATTATTAATAAAAAACATCACCTTATAATTGGGCCAATACAGTGTTATACATTTTTCTTTATCTTCACTGACAAGTTCCCATAATTACTCATTGCTTCTTTCAAATTCTCTGGAGGCTTTGTTTACATAATCTTCTTCTGGTGTTCAGGGAGATCTTTTGACTGCATTTTCACTTCTTATTCATCAATGTATAAGGGCAGTTAATGCCAAAATCGTCTGTTGGTGTCCCATTAGGGTTTCTCATTCATTTGGATTTTCAATTTGTGGGACATCTGCTTTTTTTTTATCACATTGGTGAACAAGCTTGATCTTTTTCTTTGGTTATTCATCTTCTTTTATTGAGGATTTTGTCTGCTAGATTTAATCATGAGGAAACTTCTTCTGAACTTATTTAACTTTTTTTTATTGGGTCTGCACTATTTCAAATCTCTATCAAATTTCTGTTTTACTTGAGCATGTTAGTGTTATGAGAGATGATTCTGACTAGGCTTCTGAAACGCATTCCTACCTGACTCCCCCAACAATTGCAAACCAGGAAACCTGGATTGTGGCGAGAAAGCGGGGCACTTGTATTGTAAGTCATGTGGAAGAGTGGAGAACTTTGGACAAAGTGATGCATTGTGTCAAGGACTTTGAGAACTATAAATGACATGTTTATTGACACAATGAAAACCACTTAACAAGAAAAGGCTTACAGCATTACAGAGGTAAGTACTGGTTTGAAATTAATTGTAATTCTAAAAATAAAAAATTTTGTCTTTGAACTTCAAGTTTTTGTGTCTTTATTTTATGGAGAATATGATCTATCTATTATTTTTATCTAAAGTGCTTAAAACTTCAACCTTCAGCACATGTACAACATTGCAGAAAATGCAGTTTTAGGAATTTTAGTGTCTCTTGTGTGAAAAATTAACCTTTGTACAAACAAAAATATTTTTTATAAACTGACATTAGCACATAAGTCATAGGGTTTGTATATGTATCATAAGTTTATATTTTCAGGTATAAAAACTAAAGCCGTTAGAGATGGTGATGACTTAATTATCAATGGAGGTAAAATGTGGATCACCAATGGTTGTCAGGCAGACTGGATGTGTTTGCTAGCAAACACTAGAGAAGGACCTTCACACAAGAATAAATCTTTGATTTGTATTCCTATGAAAACTCCTGGTGAGATAATTTTATTTTGCAGGATTGAATGACACACAGTTAAGTTATTAGAAGAATTGAGATGATAGCAGAGAAATATGAATCATTTTTTTTGTAGTTTTACAGTTTATCAAAGGAATATTTAAGGCATGCATAAATAATCTTGTAACATTAATTCATTAACAGCTAAAAAAATTAATGACTGTTATTTGTTTCAAAATTAGTACAGCATGTTTCATAGTGGTTTAAATTGATGGCCAGTTTTTTTTTTTTTATATATGGTGAAAAAGAATAATGGAAAGTCCAGTACTCTTAAAGATATCAAAAATGTTTTATTTTTTCCAGTTCACACTACACATTTAGTGTAACTGATAGTCTAACTTCACAAATATTTAAAATTCCTCTTACTAATACTTCTTTCTCTCTACAAAACAAACTCCATGTTCACAGTACTGGTTTGCACTGACAGACAATCTAAGTAAATCATGCACTGATTTCTCATTAATTGACTAACAGACTTACCAACTCATTTCACCTAATTATTTTTTATATATGGCCCAAACTGTTTTTCAATCCTTCCAGACAGTAAGGACGGTAACACCCATCACATTGCTTTAAACTTCCTTGTAGCTAAACATTACAAGTTTCTAGATATGTATGAATTAAAAATCATAGGTTACAACAATACATTATAGGAATGATGTCTATTGCGTTGCTGTTCATAATATTTGATGCAGGACTGTAGATCCGAGGTCACCACCCAAAAAGCAAAAAACGTTCCACACTTTGGAGCTCTACGTACATTATACGAATGATTCAACTCCCATTATTCAGTTAGAATAGACCATGAGTTGGCAGTAGTATTGTTGACTAGCTTCAAGGAAGCTATGTATTCTATCTCTTCAAAATTAGGGGACAGCTAGTGCAAATAATGGTCAAGTAACTTTGCAGGAAAATCAACAAATAATAACAGTAATATTTGAACAGCAACAAAGAAATCATATTGTATAGTGTTTCAAAACAGAGAGAGTAAAACAAAGTTTTTTTACTTATCAGTGATAATGTTTTGTTGAAACTGTTATATAATAAAACCTTGTTTCAACTCTAGAATTATCAGTGAAGTCCTAAACTATTTAGGCACCAAATGGCTTGTGGTCCAAGGCTTGGTTTACCACAGGGTTTTTAAAAAACTGCGAGCCACACAGAAATATGTAAACAAAACTATCATCATTATTACAGTTAATCCCATTAACTACAGCTGGGGTTCTTATGTATCTTACTTAAAAATAGCATTGATTTCACCCAAGCTTTTGAGCAGTTCTTTACACTGAGTTTTGTAACGAACAAGAACATGAAATTACTTCTTATGATCCAACATGTGGACCCTTACTGCTAGTGCGTGATATAAAAACAAGTTAGTAATTTGAGGAGGGTAGGTGTGACATAAAACTGTCAAAATTATTCAAGTAACTTAATATGTGTTACAACATGGAATTTTCAAGATACTTTGAAAATAATACAGTAAAAATATTTAATCTGACATTTGAAAATTAGATTACGTAAGCAAAGTTTATTGTGTTTTACTGATCAGTAAAAAAGTGAATATATATAGTTTTATTTAATTTGTGTTACTAAGGCATGAATGTATATACCAGCAAAGTTTATAGTGTTTTACTGATTAGTAAAAAAGGGAATATATATAGTTTTATTTAATTTGTGTTACAAAGGCATGAATGTATATACCAGCTGTTCGTAAAGAAGTATATAAATGAAAGAAAATATTTTTTTCTGTCAGAATTACATATGATTGATTCATACTATCAGTACAAAATAAAATTCAACCCTAAAATTCATTAATTATGAAATAAGAAAAATAGTACAGAAGTTTGGAGTACGAAGCCATATTTTGATGTTATGCTAAGTGAATCCTGATTCTAAACATAGTTCTATGTTTTTTTTTTAAAATTTGATTGAATATTCCAAGATATATATCATTATACCACTGTTTCCTAGTGCTTTGTGGTAGTGTTTTACTTGAAGTGTAAAAATTAAACTCAGATTTTAAACTTGTGTTATATTAATCATGGGATCATCTATAGCATGACTTAGAAAAGTATGCACTGTGTGTAGCATTCTGAACTATTCATAGGTTTGGATTAGGGGAAAAAAATCATTATTCAGGTTTTTGGATAAGTAGAAAATTCCTTAAATGCTTTAACTGGATGAAACTAAGAAACAATGTGATATTCTTCATTATGCATGCCCAAAAACTCATTCAGTATATTGCCTGAAAAACATACATTTTCCTGAAAGTCTGTTAGAGGTTGTAAAAATGAGTGGAGCTCTGACTGTTTTGTTAGCCATTTGTAAAGTGGCAGTTGTTTTTAATGATAATTTTACCTATAGCATTTAAAAAAATCATAAAGGGATGACAATGGCAATAGTTTAGTTTTGGAGATATTGTCCTACTACTGATGGTCATAGTTTTTATAATAGCTTCAAGAATAAATATGTGAAACAGTTTGAAAATCCATTTATAATTTTATGAAGAGATTAAAAATATATAAATAAAACTATAAATTAAGAAATCGTAAATATCATATATTAGTAAGGAATAAGGTAAATGTGTGCTAACAATAAAGAGACTGAGCTACATGTATTACTAAATGATTATAAATTATTTATGTTAGAATTAAAGGAGTAAAACAAGTTAGAAGAAGATTTGTTCTTGTAGAGTCGACTTGTGCTATTAATAAAATGAGGAAAGATAAGTTGCTCATTTCTGATGGTTTTTACAGGGGAATATTTTTAAGGACGTAGAGAAATTTTTTATTGTTAGAGCATTAAGTGTCAGATCTAGAGATAAAATAATAACCATTTAGAGAAGGTGTTATTACATGAATTCTAAAAGGTAATAAACCTAGATTTTTTTTATAGCAATAACTCTTGAATGCAGTATGTACAATTGAATCTTGATGTTTTGCTGAAAGGGTGAAAAAAAAAAGTCCTCAAAAGGATTTAATTTGAGGGCAGTACCTCAGAGAAAATATTTGTAAAGTGATTTATTTAGTTTAACTAAAAGTATTAACATATGTTTAGTTGACTTTGGACATCTTTTGACTTTGTTGTATAGAAGTAGAGCTGGGTGATTAGTGGTATTTGCTAATCAGTTTATCAATAGACACATTAATTGATTACATTCACTGTATTGCTGCTCTCAAACTATGATATGTAAAAGCAAAAGAAAAAAAGAAAAACATTGGGGAGCAGGGGCTGCCATCCCTCTAGTCAGCGGCTTAGAATTAGGGACAGTAGAAGATAGCCTTTGTAGCTTTGCCACAGCAGAGGCAGAGCAAGTACGCTTGGTGGAAATGGATAGGAATTGAACACATGAACCTCCTCTGCCCATGAATCACTAATGCTGAACAGACTTGAAGTAGAAAAACAATAACTTATAAGGCTAAAATTTGTCAGAGTATGTATAGCTCATTATGTAGCTTTGTGCTTAACAACCAATTATTTGGACATTTGGTATTTACATTGATATTTCCTTTTAAATTAAGAAATCAAAACTTAGCTGATATGAAAATTTGAATTCCTTTATACCCCACTGTATTGCCCATAGCAAGTTAAACCTTGTGATTTTTTCCACTTACTCCAGTGCTCCCCATATTTCAGATCCATATATGAGCTCCCCGTTATTACTTCCTATTCACTTTTTCTTGACAGCAGAACATTATGATGACAGTTTTACATGCTTGCTGTGGGTTTCTCTTCAGTGTTGAATAGCTTTAGTTATACCTATGCATTTGATGATTTCTTTTGTTTGTTTTTTTTAGACCTGTCTTATTTGGTCTTAAGTTTGTTGTCTGTTTTCTTTATTTTACATAAAAAAAAAATTCTGAGATGTTTTCAGATATGAATTCACAAATTCATGTATCATGTTGTCTAGTTCTCCTAATTTGCCATCTCTGGAGTTTAACGTTACCCAGTCATTGGGTGTTTTTCAATTCCCATCTCATTTGGGCCCAACCTTCTCTTCTACACCTTCAGGCCATAGAATGGGCCATTTTTCTAATACACTTTTCTTTTTCAACTGAGTGTGCAATTCTATCTCTTTTGGAGATGTGAGCATCCTTGGAATCACTCATTCTTCAGTGGTCATTATGAGACCAATGGAATATTTGCACAGATGTGCTAGATTGTCCAGTGACCCTATTGGCTTTCAGTCTGCTTAATCTTAGCTGGTGGTTGAACAGGGACAACACAACAGTAGGTGCCCATCTCTCACCCCCCATGTCTGGATTTACATCTTTCCACAGATGCTTTTCTTCAGGTCTGGGGCACTTGTATAGGGGATATGGAATTCAAAGGCCTCTGGACAGAAGAGGAATCTTCTCTCCACATCAATCTCTTAGTGTTTCTAACATTTCAACAAGCTATGTCTCAGGGTCTCGCACTGTTGTGAGGGAAGGTGGTAATGCTTCACTCAAACAATTCCCCTCCAGGTTTCTTTGTTTTCAAACATTGGATCTTCTCTTTTCAGCCCAAAGTCATGAAATTGTTTTCCTTGCTTGTCATGTTCCAGGTGCAATGAATTTAGTGGTCAATCAGTTATCTTGTCCCAACAGATTTCATCCCACAGAATAGGTACTTTGTCAACAAGTTTTTCATTGGATCTGCTCTTGCCTCGGGACGCCTCAGATCGATGCTTTCGTCACACGCTGGAATGCCAAGCTTCTGTCCTTCTGGTCTTCTGTACACACCCTCTAGCTTTTGGGCATAGATGCTCTCAGCCAGGATTGGACAGGTCTTCATCTTTATGAGTTCCCTCCAATTCTTCTGTTGTCCAAAGTTCTTGCACTGATTTGCTCCTCATCCTGTTGTGTTCTTCTGATAGTTCTGTATTGGCTGGCTCTGCCTTGGTTTCCACTCCTTCACTATCTTCAGGAGTGTCAACCTCTTCTGCTCCCTTTCTGGCCATCTCTCTTATGTCAGCCTTGCTTTTCCTCCCCATGATGGCCAATGTTCAGGTCTGCTAATTTGGACAGTCTCAAAAAAGTGAATGGGAAGTAATAATAAAAGGGAGCTTATATACAGATCTGGGATTGGGGGTGCATTGATGTAGGTAGAGAAAATCACAAGATTTAATTTGCTGTGGGCAATATAGTGGGGGTATAAAGGCTGGAGCAAGGGAGGAAAGATTCATACTAATGCTTAGATGGGCACATAAGAGTAACTTTTGATCAAGCTCTAGTGTGAGAGGAGGTAGATATTATCAGAAACACATTTAGAGTACAGGTGAATTTTAACTTATATACTTTGTTTTGATGCCACTTTATTGACATACTTTGACATTAAAGCTGCTTAATTAAATTCTGAATGTAACTGTAAAAGGTAGTGAAGTTAACCTTGACTAGAACCGTAGTGGATAAGGTTAACAGAGGTCTTATACTGACTTTGAATGTAACTGTAAAAGGTAGTGAAGTTAACTTTGACTAGAACCCCAGTGGATAAGGTAAACAGAGGTCTTATACTGACTTCGAATGTAACTGTAAAAGGTAGTGAAGTTAACTTTGACTAGGACCCCAGTGGATAAAGTTAACAGAGGTCTTATACTGACTTTGAATGTAACTGTAAAAGGTAGTGAAGCACATTTTGACTAGGACCCCAGTGGATAAGGTTAACAGAGGTCTTATACTGATTTTCAGAGATGTATTATCTCTTACTTAGCTTTATTAATATATTTATCACTATCATTATGCATATTATCAATATTTATAATTCATCATTAGATAAATCAGGCTAAGTGGTATCATACAAAACTACCATAATATCTTGTTTATCATATTTTATCACTTATTAAAATGATTTGGAAAACATAATTAACCACTAAAGTCAGAAAATAATTTGCAGATAGGAGATGCTCACTTTTGTCTTATGTTAAGAGAGATTTTATTAAATTTCTTGTTATTGCAAAAATTAAGGATTTATTTCTTGCTCTTCCTAATCCTTTAGCAGAGTAAATAGAAAATGTGAAATGTTACTATGTAATATTATATTAATGGTAAATCAGCCAAACTTTGCCAAAAAATTTATATTATCAAAGAATTTGCACGAAAAAAACAAGGAGTTAGAAGGTGTTTAGACCACTGAGGTTATCTTAAGATCTCACTCCTTTCCCTTAAACCGTTAATGTAGCATTTTAGGAATATTGAAAGCTGTTATACTTCGCAGACTGGCATATGTAGTTAAACAGTTATGAATAAGAAAAAGTCTTACATTGATTCAATTCATTCTTTCCATTTGATGAACTGAGGAACCCACTACGCATACATAATACTATATCAAGACAAAATAAAAATAACCACAAATGATAAATCCCATTTCACCAAAGTGGAAACTGGATTGTTCCTTATTTCTTTTATTCATTGCATGTATTTAGCAGTAACAATAATTTAAGTAACACAATATTAAATCTAGTGATCAGATTTCTGGTTTAACTGTTTAATGAGTTTACAGTAATTATTTTTTCACATTTGCATTATGTAGAGGAATTTGGAATTGTTAATTATAATATTTTAAAATAATAAGATGATCACACTATATTTGGTACCTAGAAAAACATCTTTAGTGTTTGATAATACAAAAAATAGTATCAGTGTCGATCAGATTTTCAGAATTTATTTTTTTATTTTAACATTGCAGGAGTTCACATATCCAAGAAGATAAACAAAATTGGAATGCATTCCTCTGATACAGCACAGATCTTTTTTGAGGATGTACGTGTACCTGTCAGAAACATCATTGGTGAAGAAGGCATGGGGTTTATGTATCAGATGCTACAATTTCAGGAAGAAAGACTTGCTGGATCTATCATAGGTAGAATTTAGTACGGGTAGCTCAGACTGTTACTAGACTACATTGTTAACCATTGCTAAAA
Organism: Limulus polyphemus; assembly: GCF_000517525.1. Lineage (NCBI taxonomy): Eukaryota > Metazoa > Arthropoda > Merostomata > Xiphosura > Limulidae > Limulus > Limulus polyphemus. The sequence continues at coordinate 223,333 of NW_013666913.1, forward strand.
AAAAAAAAAAACAGTAATTTATCAAATGTATTGTTTTTAGTTTCTCTTACATCAGTTGCAAAAATTAAACAGAGTAAGTATTTCTATAGTGCATACTACTTGGTTTTTCTAAGTTTTATTTGCAGTAACATCTCAGTGAAGAAAAAAAAAACGAAAAGCATGCTTAGAATTGTAAAGAAATAGGATAAGCAGAGCTAAGTTGATTCAAAGCTGACTTTGGACAATCATAAAATATTTGTGAAACTTCATTCTCAGCTGGTAAGTTAACAGGGACCTATAAGCATTCTGGATAGCTAGTATCTAGCATGCTATATCAGGAGTAAGAGTGATTTTTTTCTTATACTAGCTGTGCATTCAACATATTCCTTTTGTCAGTAAGATCTATGAAATTGTAAACATGTTTATGCTTACTTTTGGGAACATGCTTAGGCATATTATATCTTCAAATTCAGTTTAGAAGTATTTGAATACATATGTTCAAAACTGGAATTAAAATATACAGGAAAATAAAAAATATTGTCTTTTATGATAGTAAACTCAAAATCCTTTGTTCGTAAGTTAGCTAAATTATGGCTTATTTTTTATCCAGTGTTTATACACATACTTAATTCCACTAAGAACTTGTCCCATCTAGGTTTCACTGCTTTGTTTTTGAGGTATGTGGTTTTGCTCTTGCTCCTTTGCTTGAGGTGCATTTTTTGAGAACCTTTAGTTTACCACATGTTAATGTTTTCCAACTAGTTTGTTGCTTATCACGTAACTTTACAGTTATTATATTTAAAAACAGTCTACAGTTCAACAACTAGGTTCCACTTGCAAAATGCTACAAAAATAATTTATTTATTGGCTCCAAAGGACACCATGCTAGTAATAGAATGTGTTTATAGTGTGATATATAACTTCCATTACAAAAGTGAAGCTGTGGAGTACAGCTAGTTCCTGAAAAAATTTAATGAAAGAGTAGTTGTATCTTTGAAAGTATATACTGAAAACAAATTACACAACATATCTAAGGAAGGCAGTTGAATCTCATATACAAGGGTGCCTGCAGAAAAAAAATTAGGGGGGTCAAGTAACTCAATTTTGAAAAAATTATGAAATCAAAATACAAATACTTTATGATTTTCCAATAACATAGAAGAATAATTTTACATATCTCGTAACTTTTTTCCTGCTGTTGCCCATGCTCTTATATATATCTATGATTGTGTTTCTCATTGGATGTTAAATAACTGAAAGTTAAAATTATACAATTGTTCTTATAAAGTATTGCTGTAAATATAAAATTCAGGAGACATAGTCCTAGTGCATAATATTTAATATGATTAAGATACAAACATTAGGTACTGGAATTAATGACAACTTTCAAGAATGAATAAATAAAGTCATTTTATACAGCAAACTAAAACTTATCAAAATTCACTCACCTGCAGTCTTATAATATGAAGTACTGAGTTTTAAAATTACACAAGCTACATAAGTAAAGCTTCATACCTTTCCCCCAATTTGAATATGCTTATTAAACATTGTAATTTCAGGTTGCACTTTAAATTGGTAGCAGGAAATACATTGAAAGTTTGACATATCAGCTACAATAAAAAAGTGTTTAATGTGTTTAGTAGAACTAGGTAATTAATCAATATAATCAATTATTGCAAGTTTTCAGCAAAACTTAGCTCTTTACCTCTCCACCCACCCCACTGTTGAAATATAACATTTGTTAGAGCAGCTGCATTATTTGCTGAACATGTTGAAGCCCTGGTCTGCTCAGTTTCAAAGTTGTAGTCCTATTAAACTATTCTGGGCTGTTTCTTTAAACCAAATTTCAGTACTGCTTTTCTGCTTCAATAGGAGATAGTTCCTATTGCGAAATTGTGTAATATTCTTATCTTATTCTTACAATATATTACAGCTTTATTACCAAGATAAATTGATAAGTGCCTAGAAGGTTTGTGCTGGCTTCCTTCAGGAGTTTAAACGAACAACAAAAACTGTTAGTGTATATTTGGATTTCAAAGAAAGTAAAGTATACATGGATAACCAAAAGATGTAAAAATCTACTAGTCAAATAGCTGGGACTAAAAGTGTTTTGTGTGGGTTACCGTAAATACCATGTGTCCTAACCTGGGACTAATGAAGTTCTGCTTGTATGCAATGTATGTATGTGTGTAAAATCCAACTGTATATTCAGTTAGTAAAATTTGCAAAAAAACTACCAGTTATTTTTTCAAATGGTGAAATACCTATTCTCACTGAAATATTTGAAAGATCAATTGGCTGTTTATTAACAATAGACTAATCCATCATAAGAATTATATACAAACATGCATGTGTAACTCAGTTGCACGCTTATGAATTAAAATGTGTAATTACTTTCTAATCTATATTTTACTTGCGAAGGGGTGGATTAGAATAGTTATTTTTAAAGCAAAATTTTATTTAGATTAGATTAAACAGCAGTATTTGACTAAATCAACTTGTTCTTCCCACTCAGGACTTCATGGCCTTTGTCCCAGCAAGACATTCCAAATGTTGGAGCTCTGTGTGATTTTTTTGATTTCATCATATATGTAGAACAGATTTTAAATTTTTACACGTTCTGAATTTAATCATTTATAATATGCCAGAAAGAGCTCTATCACATATGTACACTGGTTAACCTGCCCATAGATGGTAAGTCTGTATCATCTATGCTGTAGTAAATAATCTTATCTATATATATATATATATATATATATAAAAGCACAAAAAGTCTGTCTGTCTGTATGTTATCTTATCACTTTTAGGTTGCTGGGCCAATCTCAACCAAACTTTGTGGGATGATAATTTGGAAAAGGGGGCATGTCATTATAGTGAAAAAAAAAAGTTGCACTACTAGACTTTTTGGTTCCACTAGTACATTTTTCATGCTGACTAGTATGTAATTACTTCCCTGAATTAACCTCCTTCAGGGGATCCACTCATTAGGAACAGGAATCTACAATGAAGGGGGTCATTAGATGTTCTTTTGTATATACTTTTAGAATGTTTTATTCTTAGAAAGTAAAATTCAAGAAGTTTTCAGCAATACTAAATAACATTTAATATTTTTACTATCCAGCTATGATGGTAAGAACATAAAGAGGGATGGGGTTTTACATTATTATAAAGCTATTTCTTTGAAATATATTTTACTCCCATCTCTGTATTATGTGCAAGATTATTCATTGCTACTATAGGAGTAAGAAGATTAATACTGCTGATGTATTTTAATAACCAGACAAAGCAGACAAAGAAATGTCATCAACATAACTTTGTCTGATCTATAATTTAAACATTTATAAAACTTTTTGTGATGAAACTGAACTATTAGGAAGCTTCAAATGTCTTGTTTTCTGTAGAATATTTCACACACATACACACACACACACATATATATATATATATATA